>NC_142616.1:30932447-31233447 GCF_059453375.1 Lepisosteus platostomus | reverse complement strand
AGCCTATAATCTGTTAACAAAAAATAAAAAGTCCAACATTGTAACTTAAAACATCATAAAACAGACATGTAACAGCCCATTTGTTAATATGAAGCAGTGCTCTGAAAATCAATTCTCGGGAGACATGAAGTGGTGAGCTGCAGGAAAACCTGTTTTTCGGGTCTGTGTCTGGTTGCTGTTTTGTCAACAGGATCTGTTGCTCGGCCTCCAAGTTCTAGGAATGGCTTTGAAAGGTAAATTATTGGTAGGTAGGACTTAACAGTGCTCATGCAGATTCAGAAGGATGACAAGATAGAATGTTTTTGCATAATGAATTTATGCGGCCAGAACACAGCATGACAAGGAGAACACACTCCCTCTCAGAAATCCCAAACATTGTAACCCTAATTGCTCATAACCGCAAGCCAAGGTGTTGTTCTTATAAACACAGGTAGGGGCAGCTAAGTTTGGAAAAATAAGAGCAGTACCAAAGCGTACAATTAAGAGTGTGTGACAGTGAAACTTGTGTTCAGTATTTTTAGTAATAACAAGGGAAATGATTGGAAAGCAATAAAGAATGGGACTCTGTTACTGCTATGTCGACTCCTGCAGAAATTATTCTCAGTCTTGATATAAGTTCTGGTGCTTGCAAAACTTTCACATTATTTTGAAAAAGGCTTGAAGCAAAAGCACTCGGACTGCATAATTTAAACCATTCAGGAGGGGTACGACTATGTCCATTTCTCAATTTGATATCGAGTTAACAATTTCTGATCCCTGCTACCCCCACTAACACATCCATGTGGTTCTGAACAAATGTTAACGTTATGTCTGAAAACAGACTGCCTGAATACAGCGGCAAACTAGCACGAACAGCAGACTTCAACCAATGTGTGGGTAGATATGACAGTTTTTCCTGAGAGAGGAGTCGTTTTGCAAATCACACTTCTATGACTTCCTTAAAGAGCTGCTAAACTCTGATAAAATCATCACACACCTTGTAGCTGCTCACTAGGTGTGTCAAGGCTGCATGCATTCAGGGAACTTGTGTCATATGCCCCATGGAAATCAAACCCAAAGGACCCTAGGATGCCATCTCCTCCTTTGTGCCTATGAGCCTGTGGTCATTGCGGTATTTAGAAACCATGCATATGAACACCACAAATTTGGCCAGGACACCGAGGTTAAAATCCCTTTCACCTTTCTTGAAACACCCTGTGATTTCGTTTTGACCACAGAGTCTCATTCTGAATGATGACACCTTTTTTACAGTATAGTGTCCCCATTACTTTACTGGGGCATTTGGACCCACTCAGACCGCAGGCTGAGCGCCCCCTACAGGTCCTACTAACACCTCTTCCAGCAGCAACCTTAGCTTTCCTAGGCGGTCTCTCATCCTTTGGAGTCCTGGCTTCACCTCCTAATAATCCCCATCTATGAATTGGCTTAATCACCCTGTTCTCCTCCCCATTGATAGCTGGTGTGTAGTGAGTGTTCTGGCACACTATGGCTGACACTGCATCATCCAGGTGGATGCTGCACATTGGAGGTGATGGGAGTCCCCATTACCTGTAAAGTGCTCTGAGTCAAGTGTCCAGAAAAGTGCTATATAAGTGTAAGCAATTATTGATATTTTGCATGTACTGGCCAGGCTCACACCTGCTTCGCTTCATTGGGTTGCCAGTTATGTGTTGCAGGATGATACAGCAACACCATTTTCCGGATGGAATTGTTCAAGAGTTTCATTATACTCAACACAAGCATTCTTAAAAAATGTCCTTAACTACACAAATTAAATGTTTGTAACTTGGTCCATCAGTGTGTCATGGAAACAGAACAATATCTGATCCCGTAGATGAATGCAAGAAAAGTGGGTGGAATCTAATTTCGGAATGGTTAGGATTATATTTCGGTCTGGTACAAAAGTTCACATTGATAGAAATTATAATAATTTTAGGGAAATGAACACCACTTTTTCTGGATGCTTACAAATGCTTTCTCCTGACAGACACAGACCTCTGAGAAACTGCATTTTAGAAAGCAAAGACTACGAAGAGTCGAAGAATATTATAACAGTGAAATTAGTTTTATGGAGTATGGTGATTTGGTACTGAGCAGCCCACCTGCACCAATGTGATGTTTATGTTGACTCATTGATATCTACCACTAGATATTACAGTTAAACGACAGAGCAATCAAACAGTGTTCGGCCACCCTGTCAAAAGAGTAAAATTGTGATATGGAGGTGTAATACTGAAAGCCACAGTTCGCTGCTCAGATTTGGCTTCCAGTAAATAGATATTGCTGTTCCGGAAAGAGCTGTAAAAGGAGCAACCACAATAATTCTTTTTCGCCCCGAGCAAAAATACAAGTGTCATTGGATTAGAGTTGGCTACTCGGACTCATGAAATAAATGTCACAGTCATGATATACAGCTACTTAAACCTCAACCAGGAAAAAGGACAATAAATATGGCAGCTAAACGTAGATAAAATCAAGGAGAAGAGAGGGAATGCAGCTGTTCACGTAATGCAGGTTTTTACAATAGTTTTCGTAAATCACGTCGAGGAAGATGTTTCACTGACTCTTGAAGCCTCTCGAAGAGACAGCTTGATAAGGTTCTTTAACCAAATACTGTAGCCGTTAGCAACCACGCAAGAACAAAGTCTCTTCTAACCTAGTGTTCTCTAAAATGTTCCGTTTTTAAAATTGCAACAACATAAAATAACTTTTTTACGTTAATCTTCAATGTCATTTAACATAGAACATTGTTGCCGCAATACAGAGCTCGAATTGTTCATTCCTTTACACAGAAAGTTAGTCCATTTGAAAGTTATTCCACGCTATTTTGTTTTTAATTTTACAACCTGATTGACCTAATTTATGTGTTTGGGTGTTTACCGTTATTAACTTTACAATACACTTTAAATCCACACTAACAGAAGCTTTTCAAGTTTTTCATTATTGAAATCATTTTTTTTATTTTTCTTCCCTGATTATTTTTTTCTTTCAGGGTTCAGCGTATCTAATTAACAATTTTAATGAAATAGAACTTAATGAAATAGAACACGAGCTTTAAATCCTATGAGAATGTATTAGTCCATTGCCCAAGACGTTCTTACATGTGATGATGGCACTTAACCACGGTTTGGATTTTATTATTTTTTACATGTCTCTGATTTAAAGTATATGTCGCATTTTAAACCTCTGATATCCTTAGAAATACGTTTTTTAAAACTCGTTGTCAGGCGTTAATTTGGTTATCGAATGATAGTTCAATATTAATAAATGCAGTACCGACACTCCAGCAATTTTACTGTGACATCGTGAATGTCTTCAAATGAGAAAGAATACTTGAATCCGTCACCGCCAGTTATAAGAAAGTGTGAAAGACAATTACCCGCACAGATGTTTAAGCAGCCTAGACAAACAGAAACAAAATCGATCTGTTATTATCTATTTGCTTAACAGACGCCTTCATGCAGGGTGACTTTCAGCGCCGGAGCTGCACACTAATGGCTCAGGGTGCCTTTTATTGTAATCTGAAATTCTCCTCCTCTTTGAGATCATATAGAAACGTCACTGTATCGACCCCACTCCTCCCAGATCGAGCAGGTTTAAATTCCAACAGTTACGATCACCAAACAAATGAGGAGATAAATTGCTGCCCAATAACGCACTGATCGCCCAAGGCTCCGGTCTGGTTCAGCGCTAGAGAAGAAGTACGAGTTAAGTTTATCCATGTTGCTCTGAAGTAACCAGTTATTCCGTAGACCTGGCGAGTCTTCGCTGACATACGCCTCTTGATCATGCAGTCTTTGGTGATGGCAAAACTGGAGTTTTAAGTTTCCTCGTTTACAGGAGAGATTGATATAAAAAATGACAGGCTATGAGGTTTCCAAACTACGCGTAATGGTATCGCCGTGAGGCTTTATTGCCAGTATAACAAAATCCGGATTTTAAGCGCTTTTGCCTAAATAAGTCATGGATACAACTTTGGCTCCTCTCATTTTCTCATCTCTGAATTCGTCATTCGAAAACGAAGATGATGGCAACTACACCGGCACCAACATTTTCGCCCAGCCGGGCTGGCAGGTCGCGCTGTGGGCGATCGCTTATGCCCTGATAGTGATAGTGTCGGTCATCGGCAATATCACTGTCATTTGGATCATCCTGGCTCACAAAAGAATGAGGACAGTTACTAACTATTTCATTGTGAACCTCGCGTTCTCAGACGCTTCTATGGCAGCTTTCAATACAGTTTTCAATTTGGTCTACGCCTTACACAACGACTGGTACTTCGGTCTAAGTTACTGCAGGTTCCATAACTTTTTTCCCATCACAGCTATTTTTTCAAGCATTTATTCCATGACAGCTATTGCCATTGACAGGTAAGCAATGTGAATACTTTTTCTTTTGTTTTCTAACGAGACTAATAAACACAGGTAGATACATATTCCGTGGCAGAGCACTAAATGCACCCTGCATAATTACAACGCATATAACATTGTACGCGACAAAAATGTTAAATGCAATAAAATACGGTACTCAGATGGAACAATTTTCTGAGATCTTTCATCATTAACTTGTGTGTTGTTAATTTCACCACGTCTTTGTGTCAGACACCAGCCAGTATTACAGTTAACACTTAAAACAGCTTGAAACAGCATCTCTTTGAAATCAGTTTTCAGCCCAGAAGCAATCCGTTAAGGACGCACAGGGGATGAGGTGAAATAATAGAATGGGGCAACGTTTTGAGAGAAAAATAAAATTGCTGCAATGGACAATTAACCCACAAAGACTCATACACATAACAAACCTGAATATAATTCATAAATGCAATTAAGGACAATGCTATGGAAGACGTTATTTGGGGTTAATATTTAGACGTGTCGCAAATGCCCCGGTGCAAGACATTCGACGCCCTTGCGTGTAGCAGATGAAATATTGGATACACCTCTAGCCTGTACCTGGGACTTAACCCTGGAGTCCTGGGTACTACGTTTAACGCGCATCGTTAAGGGCTCGCATGAAACGGTGACTGGGGATCATGCCAGTCCTTGATGCGAGTTTGATTATGACCGCTGAGTGACACAGACGGTGGTCTGCTGCAGTTCATGACCGCTGAGAGTCACAGACGGTGGTCTGCTGCAGTTCATGACCGCTGAGAGTCAGAGACGGTGGTCTGCTGCAGTAAGTATATAGTAAGTCTACCTAGTCAGCGTCAACGGGCGGCTGGTAGACTTGCCCTTGCTTGCAATGTACAGTAAAGGCGCATATTAAAAAGCAAATAGGCTTTGCAACTCGGGCCGGCCAAGAAGTAGGCCTACTCTTAAAAATGTAGCCATGTAGATGTTTGTGATAATACTGTATATTAACAGGTGCCTCTATGTTGTGTGTGTGTGAAAAACAGTAACACAAAGTTTTTCTTCACATAGACATAACACATCATTTTTGCTCGTGATGTTAACACAAAAATAAACTATCCTTTTCAAAATTATAGCTCTTTACTGTAAACAAATTACCTTTCTAAACAGTTATTGTATACCTCTGTATTTGGTTACATTTGAACTAATTAAATTAATCAGAAGCAGGAGTGTGATAAAAAAAAACACTGTTACCTGTTTACTTTGTCCAATACGCAGTGATTAAAGATTGGAATTAAAATGTTCAAACAGTGGTTGATGTCTTCGCAATTCACACATTGATGAAGTCTCAGACCGCAAGTATATCAACACTATCTCTTCAGAAACCAGAAATGCTTCTGCTGGTATGACAATGATTTCTTTTTACGATCAGGATAGTTTCTTCCATTTTTCAGAGTAAATGAAAATTCTGTACATGGCATGTAATGTATACATTTTGCAGAATCATGATAATTACCCAAACATCTGATATGGACTTGTAATAAGCAAATTGCGATTGGGAATTAAACACCAACTACAAACAAATATGTTTTGCAACAGAGTTAGTTCCTTGTGGCGCACTTTTAAAATAAACTATTAATCGAGTTAATCATTAGAAAATATTTTAATTTCTGACAATACTGAGGTTTTAAAATGCTCTTGCAAAAACATTTATTCATGGGTATTAAATAAGTTGAGCACAAATTTAGCATGAAAGCAAAATTAACAAACTACAGGTTTTTATTATATTTTATTATAATGTTTTTATTATATTTTCATGTATTTGTCATTTCTACTTAGTTTTTTGCCTATGCTTGTATTTCTAAATAGCTGTCCCTCCTTGACTGTATACAATATACCGGATATATAAATGTTGTAGGCAGGTTATTTTCCAGATCAAAATGACACAGCATGGATTCTGAATACAAACAGGAATATTGTCAGGGAAATAAGCAAACAAAAAGGAATGTCGATATAAATTTTTCATGAACAAGAGTCTCTGTTAACACATAATGTCTGGCATTAAGATGCACAAATATTCTACAGAAACTAAACCTCCACAGTGTAAATTATGAATGTTTCCATTTTTAATTACCTCTGATGTGGAAATCTTTAATTGGTTTTAAGGAGTGTGTTTTACAAGGTACATGACTAGTAAATAGTGTCCAATGATATGCATACATAATATTGACACTAGCCTTCCTAAAGGGTACTTTTAATTCATGTTTGTAATAATGATAACAGTCACCACAAACAGTTAATAATAATAGCCAAATCCACACATATAGAACAGTTCCTCATTGTGTACATCCCTTCCATCAGCACAATGGAAAAATGTTGTATTTTACATTAAGAATTTGCCTCAAGTACACAGCGTAAATCCAGATTCTTACACAGTAGCCATCATAAGCATATGTTGTTTGGGAGCAGTACTGTGTTCCTGTGAACCCCTTATCCCTGAAGACCCCAGGTGTCCTATATCAGATACTGTGGTCTTAAAATGGAGAACAGGTGACTAGTGTATCCGATCGATTCCTCACAATAGTTAGCACAAAGATGACTGGCTTGCGGAGACCAAGCTATCCTAGCGATGTCACTGACTCACCCTTCAGCGTTGGCCCTTCCTGTCGTTGTGAAGCAGAGTTCGCCAGCTGCTGCACCGTGAGCTGGGATCAGACTGTCATGAGACAGGTTCGTTGTACCCAGCTGAGGGGGTGCTGCTGTAGGACAGCAGTGATCCACCTCAGTAGGACAGGACCTGCAGGTGTCTGTAGTGGCTGTACTTGGCTGAGGAGCCAGAGGTGTGAAGCTGCCATCTGTGGGTTCATGGCTGAACACCTGTAAGTCAGAATCCCCCCTACTTTGTCACAATTAATCCCCTCTAGTGCATTTAAAAACCATAATATCTGATATGGGCCTGGGATACCCATGATCCCTTGGCATATAGAGAACATTTGGTACAAGCTACTGAGATCCCATCTTAATATGAATTGCTTGGGAGACGCATTATATTAACCTGTCTGCACTTTATTTAGACTGTGAATTTGCTTTTTTATGTTTTCAGAACACCAGGAAGGCCAGAGAGAAGGGGAGGGCCTTCAGCCCATGAAGCCCATTTAGTTCCTATAGTCTCATAGCCTATACTGTCTGTACTGGCAACGGATTCCATCCTCCCCAGCTCTGACGCTACCTTAAGACTCCCCCCTCTCTGAGAATAGACAGTGTAGCGTAGTCAATTAACCCTAACTGCTCGTATGTGGATATGGGAGAAAACTGGGGGACCTGGAAAAATCCGCACAGACATTGGGAAACGTACAAAACCACACACAGTGGGGAACCAAAATTGATATTCAAACCCAGGGGTTTTGAAGCATTAATGCAAGCTATCAGTTCAATCCACCTATAACATATACTGTTGATTGCTTTATACCAAACACAAATTGATTATAGTAAGGTCACTGTTTTTGTGGGGTAAAATCATTAGGCTTTGATCTACATATGTATTGTTTCTGTTATGGTTCCTGAATAATTATCAGCTCTTTCATTTTGAAAAAAAAGTAAACTATTGGCATTTCTGAGCATCTAGTTTCTAATCACAATTACTTTTTGTCTAGTGGTAAATCCCTGTCTGCAACATAGCAGTACACAGATACCTGGACATAAATAACCATGCAACATAATACATTTGATAACCATATATAAACTCTTGACTGGTAAGAGCTTATTTTCCCTGTAATACATATATTACAGTATGAATTAACCTTGTCTCACACTGCCCTCTATTGAAAGTACCATACTATACCTTTCTATCATTTAACAATTTAAGGTGTTCATGTTCATAGGACTTTTTAAAGTAAAAAGGACTTTTTGTTAAAAGTAACCAATGGTGGTCTTTATGTTACAGCATTGTTGTAACATAACATCTGTTGTAACATCTGTTCATTGCCTTATAACGTAAATCACAGTGTTAAAAGAAAATCATATATATAATATGACATTTACTAGGTTTCCACGGTTAAAAAAGGAATGAAAACCTGCAGGCATACTGACCCTTTCATACCAGGACTGGATATCACAGCTCTAGATTGAGACTTGTCATGCTAACTAATCAATGAGAAATAGCTTCTATATATATTTCTACAAAATGGTTCTGCATAGAGAAAACACAATTACTTTTTGCTTTGTGGTAAATTCCTCTATGCAACATAGCAACACACTTGTGTGTCATTTTTTTACTTTAAGAACGTTTATCTAATTGAACTAGTATGTGAGTATTTCAATTGTACTTCTAAGCAGAAACAGCAACAAAGAGCCACTCTACTAACAAAGCAAACTACATGGGCCGTGGTTCCTAACAAGCTTGCGACAGTGATGGGCACAGAATCAGCATGTTGGTTGAGCACAGTTGGGGCCTGGAATATGCCCCCTTGCTGGTAATGTATGTCCCTGGAGCTCAAACACTGAGGAGTGACCCTTTGTGCCACTTTGCTCTGTCGTCACATCCTATATTACAAAATGTAAAACAATTACACTGGAAAACACTCATCCTTGTGAGTTACTAACATCACAATGTCTGAATAGATGCAAAGGGATTTTTAACAGCACATGCAGTGAAAGCAACATATGCAATAAAGGTCTAATAAGCCACGAAGAAAGTAAAAAATGATAAAATCATGCTTGACTGCTCTCTAATTCTCTACAAAATGCTACCCAATGAACGCTCTTCGACATACATAAAGAAACACTTGGTTTATTTACTGCATTATTTTTAGCAGGGTTCGCCAATTGTTTTCACAGGAACGTTTGTAATCCGTGCCACTGATAACATTTTTCACACTTAAGTGTAAAATCAAACATTTTGGACAAATGGCAGTTGCTAAGAGACCAAAGTAAGATATTCTCTCACTTCAGCCCTTTTGGAGAGATGAATATGGATTTGTTTAACATAAGGACCGTGCTGCTTTTGCTCTAAGTTGTATCCTGAACTGCAATATGAAAATGAGTTGCAAAACTAACGTTTGTAGTTGACATCACCATGTATATGAATGAACTCTGTCAACAAGGTGCAATTAACTCATTTTCCGCTATTTCGGAGCTATTGAGTTCGGAGCGTACATGCGGGAACAGGCAACAGAATTTTCTGTCAGGTTTCAGGATTTCCAGCTTTTTGGTCCGATGTGTTCTTTCTGTTTAAACTAGGCTGCGTCGATAGTAACGACGATAACTATATAATTACTATAATGATAATTATATTTTAAAGTTAATTTTTTATTAATAAGAATGTAAGTAGGGCTATTATTGACATTAAAAAGATATCAATGGCAAGCAAATGACTCTTGGTGCGCCCCTTTTGAAATGTTTCTGACCCCTCTAATCTTACTCACACATCAACTTGTGAAATTTAGTTTAAGGGTTTTTTTGTGTGTGGATTTAAAATGATTCCTGTGTGAGGCGGGTACCGTTTACAGATTATTCATTCGGGAGGCTCTGATACAGCTAAAACCATAAGCCTCTTTAAAGGCCACAGTGCATTCAGTAACCCAACAATGTGATCTTTTCTTAAACACTGTATCACGTCGATGTTTGATGCCTACAGGTGTACAGGTGTACAGGTGATGCATGAAGCTGTATCATTTGAATATGCAGAAATGCAGCCTATTTGTTAATTAAAGACAAATTTCTTTGGACCTTCCAGGCAATTATTCATATAGCAAAATGTTAAAATACTAAAAGTGTCTGAATAACAGACATGGACTAAAAATTGCTTTAGAGGTAGGAAATCAGCATTTAACATTGAATATTTTTATTTCTGAGTACCTTTTAAATTGAGGTAAGGAAAAGTTGATAAAACGAGCAAAAATAAACGATCTGTTCTTAGCTGGCATGTTTTTGTCTTCTGGAATAATAATATTCATCTAGGATTATCGTTCATAGTAAATACTGTAAATTAATAGTGGAACAAAAGCAATATCATCTTTCACTTCACATCCTTCTAAAAGTTCTTAATAGTTTTCTTTTCTGCACAATCACTACCAAAACAAATGTCAAATGTCACTTTTATGAAAATGACATATTTATCTCTGGGCTCAATTCTAAGTCAGTAGACATGCTCAGATCAATTCTATAAATCTAAATCTCTTTCCAGATGGTCATGTAAGTAATTTATGAGTGCCAGCTTGGCTTGTTTAAATTGCTTTTGTGGGTGTGTGCAGTACTGTCACTTCTCCAAGATCTAACTATGGATTAGTAAAGACAATAGGCTTCATTACCAGTCATGACAGCTGCAGTCTGTCAGCACTTAGGAGGACGGAGGTTCTGAACATTCAGTAGACATGTTCACATTGATAAAGCTGAAAACACTGCTTCACATAAAGTAGCTTGTCTCTGGTACTTCATTGCTAAACCCCCGTAACCCAATTGCACAGTTTATTCCCCACAGAAAAAAAAACTATGACTTTGTTATCAGCTATTCCTCTGTCTAATGTAGCTCCCTACCAGTACCAGGAATGCTTTGGGTAGGCCTTGCTGATCCAGCATTGCATCGCTGGAAAACAAGACAACCCTGACCAACAAATATGGGCACAACTGCTGATCGAAGAGCATCGTCAGCAAAGCAACGGGCTGTTTAACCTCAGCCTCATCCTTGTCCGTTGTTTAGAAAGACCGTACGCAAAGCACAATGGCAAATTTCTGTATTACACTGGTAGCTTTGTACCAGTCACAATGTCATATTTGTTATCTCTTTCACAAGTAAACTCACAACCACACATCCCTTATTATATCCCACATATGCAGTATGTTGTTAATGAGGAGAATGAGAACTGGACATTTACTTTTTTATTTCCGACAGACCTATTATGAGTGTGGCATGATACTGTATATAATCCAAGCCAATGTACAGTATATACACCCATGTTGTTTATATCTGACCTATGTACAGTGTATTCAGACAAGAATGTTTCTTGCCAATTTCTAAGTTGAGAGAGAAAGAAATTCAGTTGAACAAGTTCAGTTGAATACTCTTCTTGTGAAATGCCAAAAGACGAGCACAGGTTTGTCTGACACAAATGCAGCCGACGATGTTTTTGTTTTTTTGTAGATGATCAATATTCAATTTACAATTGACAAATTTTTCCTAGCCACAAATCGTTTTTTTTATAAATACATAAAGATTTCAGTTTTAATCTAAGAACTAATGCAATCACGCTCCTTCCTCAAGGCATCAAAATTACCTTGAAGAAATTCTATCCATCCTAATGAGGTTGTTTAATGATCGAGAAAAGAGAGTAATCCTGAGGAAGAATCTGCTAGGTCGTTTGTACACAATCATGAGTCTCCGAGAGTAAAAGTCCTCAACTGCATAAACCTTTTCACTTCTATTAAAGGGAATTTGAAGTTAATCTGAAATACTTATAGTATTTCTGGACAATTAAAAGTACTTGTAAGAGTGATTTCCTCCTACTTCCTTGGGTTCCTCAAATCAAATAAAAAGATCTAATTTCAATTTAAAATATTCTTTAAAATAAGAATATCTACAATGATTAGGATATTAAAAGAGTGCGGTTTTCTGTTCAGAACTGTATAAAGACAGGGATATTAGTTTTTTAATGAGAAGGGGAGACCACAGCATGGTGGGAAACAATGAATTAGCAAACAACCTTGTTCATACCTGATTACAGTCAATCGTTTTCTTATCTGGGGTTTTATGTGCCGATATGACTGAGAGCCTAATGGGCTTTGAAGGAGTTACAAAGCAAAGTTGATACTGTCAGACTTATTATCAAGGTATGTATTTCCATTTTATTGGCAGTGTTCTATTAACCTCAACACCCAGGTTTCCTGTTACTTAAGTCAGTTACTTTGATACTGTACTATGCAGTGGTATTACAATTCTTACAGTTTAATTCTAGATAAATTATCTTTGCAGGAAGGTAAAAAAAAACCTCTGTGCTCATTTTTGCCTGCACTGTCATAGCATTAATAAAACTGCAATTTTTTTGTCTTTTGTAATTGTCTACTATAGAAAGCTGGCAAACTACTAGGGAACCAAAGTAAATTTAATCAATGAGGCTGCGCATGTCACCAAAACAACAAATTTATAGCTGTGTTAGATACTCGACAGCACCCATGAATGCGCTTACAGATTTACCTCTTCTCTGATAATTCCCCTCTTTCTGGACTGGCAGTCCTCACATCTATATCCCTCCGTTGCTGTATCTCATTGACATGAGTTGGGGTGTCTGAAAGTGCTGTGTGATTGTCATTCGTAAATGACAGGGTGTGTGCTGTGTAAGTATGCTATAAAGAATTATATTTATACTTGATATAATAAGTGGAATATTGAATGACGCTTCAATACTGCAACATTACCCACTATGTGCTGTCTTACCTTGGGCCATGTGATATGTTGTACTTGAGAACAGGCCAGTGTTTAAGTTGCAGGTCAAAAGCTCATGTTCCTAAAAGAGTGGAGTCTAAAGAATCATATCAGTCCTTGATAAGGTGTGTGATCAAAGCTGGACATTTGTAGTATGGTACATTTGATAAACCACAATAGTAAAGTAGTACAAAAGTAGTTTGTTATCAGCATAAATGACAATGGAACGTTTCATAAATGCTCCTTAGTCAACAATTTGGGGACAATAGCGGTCTTTACAGCAGCTCAACTTTACCAGAATAAAGTCGCGTGTGTATGGATCACCTGCTTTCCTACACTATCTTGCACTTTTGTGAAATGCAATCTAGATGTAGCTGAATATCCAATATAGGACAAGACTACTTTATGTTTGTCTTTTAGGTATTGCAAATATAATTGTTCCAAAATTTTCCAGAGACATTGTTGAATGACATCAACATAACCAGTTTGTCAACTAAATTTTAATTGATCATTTTCAGATTATACACTCCCTAAAATTTTAGATGTAGTGCATTCAATGCAAAACAATATTATGTTTGAATTTGAAAAAAAGTGAATGGAGTTAAAAGCAACTGGAAAGGTTTGTGACAATACATACTATCTCAACTTGCTTCATTAAAACCTACAGTACCATCCTAACTGTGGTTAAGAAAGATATGCAGAAGAAAAATATCCAGGAAAAGAGCTGAAATGGAACTTATGAGAACTCATAAAATCCTCTTGGTAATGTTGTGTTTAATAGCAGACTCACTCTCCAACATTGCCTGCCTGCTTTCACTAACAAGAATGGGAAATGAAGGGGGCAGGCTGGAAGGAGAAAAAGTAAAGTAACCCTGCTCTGCCATTGCCAAAACAGGACAGGGTTATAGTTAAACAAAGATCAATGCCCAGATTTAATATTTTCCACAATCCTAAATCAGAGAAACTAAAGGAGCAGATACACAAAGTGTTAAGACTTCTACTTTTAAGTCTTTGTCCAATGGAAGTTTACTTCCCCCATTCACTCACTCTCAGTTTGACATGAGTGCACTGGAACGTTTTATTTGGGAGCACTTAATTAAATTTCTGTTTGTATAATTATTCACAGTTCTTATTTTTAACAGTCATCAAAATAAAAAAATGACATATTGTGATGTTGGGGTCTATCTCATTACAAATCCTAAAAGTAAAGCCCTAATAGCTTAACAGCAAAAAAAGGAGCATTTTTAATGGAGGCAAACATAGCTGGAATTTTGTTTCTGCGGGTGTTTTCAGATAGAAATCTTCTATCTGACGTGAAGCTAACAAGCCTAGATGCATTGAGGATAAACACTTTACTTTTTTACCTTACAAAAGGGATACATATCAAAATACAGATCTCCCTAATTTCCAAGGAAATAAACAGATACACAAGATTAAGATCGCTGCACTGAAAAGCAAGCTATTGATTTCTGGCTGATCTTATATTGACTTTTGATTGTCTTGTCTAAGTGGAATTGGAAATGGTCCTTTAAGGCAACATAAGATAAAAAGGAGAATTCTTTGGGTATTTTTTACTAAGTAGATACATTTTACTTCTTTCTTTATTAAAAATTAATCTTTTTCAATGGTTTTGCTCTCTCATACAACTTTATTAACTCACTGCAAAAAGCAAAACTTTTTAGAACACTTCAGGCAGTATATAAGTATATAAAATGATGTTTAACGTTAATCTAAAAAATGTTCCAAAACCCCATTAATTGTGATGAATCAAGGTTCTGTCTGGGCCATCCTGATGTATAAACAGCAAGTGTGATACAGAGTTTCCATACGGTAGAGCAATTGTTGTCTACAGCAGACCAATTGATGCAGATGTGCCAGTCTGGTGTTTCTTGGCAGTTGTGTCTGGTTACTGCAGAGCGTCTACTTGTAGTGAGTGATAGCAGCCTGTTTGCACTGTGCTACATTGATCAAGTCCTGGGACCTCACTTGGTGCTCTCCCTGACATGACATCATTCCAGCAGGACACTTGTCCTCATGCTGCTCATGTAATAAGATATTTAATGTGAGATAGGAATGTGGCAATTAAACCTGGTTTCTCCACCCAGCAGACATGAGCTCCATTAACATTTGTAGGATGAGCTGGGATGACACCTGGCTCATAGAACAGGCACATGATGAAATTGACCTGATATGCTGTCAGCCTGTGACCTGTGATACATTTGCATGTCAATGTACTGTCTACTGTAAGTTCACAGACAATAGAACGGGGTGGAAAAAATTGTCTCTGTAATTTTGTTGGAGATATAAGTGTTTATTATTATTACATTCATTTGAAAGGCTTTGAGTCCAACATGGAATTCTAAAGTGGCTTTTGGTTTTCTCTTGTAGGTATATGGCTATTATCCACCCTTTGAAACCCAGGCTGTCTTCCACCACCACGAAGATAGCCATTGCTGTCATATGGGTAGTAGCCTTTGCTTTGGCATTCCCACAGTGCTTCTACTCCAAAACAATATTTTCTCCCCCGCGGACTATCTGCCTGGTGGATTGGCCTGGCGAGTACGGGGGCAACCATCAGCTTGCGTGAGTGTCTGGGATTCAAACCTTCCGCCCCGAGCTCTGCCACTTCACATGGGGGTCTATTCTGCACAGAGAAAGAGTCAATGGCCAGTGAATGGGAGGGAAATGTTTTTCACCAGACTCTGTTAAAAAATGTCTACTTGTGCAGCTCTGTCAAAGTCTTTTGCCTAACAACACTGTCAGGTCTAACAAGATTCCAGTCTAAGGCTTGTTCAATCCCATGCATGGAGGCCTGCAGTCCAGCAGGCTTTATGGGGCTTTTTACATCTTCAACACCTCAGGAAAACTGTGAAACTAATTGATTTAGTGGAATTAAGCAGATTAGAATGGAACTGAAGTGAAAAGCTCCACAGACTTTCCAGGAAATTGGATTTGGTTATCATTTATTTAGAAATACATAATATTTGTGTATTTTGCGCATACACAATACATGCTAACCCATCATCCCATTACATATCTCTCATCTAGAAGTAAAATGGTGCTCAGTAATGTGAATGCCCCTTATTAAGAGGTGTGCTATGGATAGCAGGACAAGCCCTATCATCAACATTGACTGCTGCTCTTATAATCAGATAAGGTGTGCCTTAAAGACATATCCAGACCCTGGAAATATGTGGAAAAGAATGCTGTCAATGTAACGTATTGAAGTAAAAAGGTTTTAGAAAATGTTTAGATTATTTTGGAAATCACCTTGATTCTCACTGCATATTAAAGGAGACTGAATACAGAAGTAAAAGGTTAAGTCCTAATTTACCATATAAACTTAATTTATAACAGCCAAACTAGTTGGTTCTTTGCCTGTTCAGCTACAAGTTGAAAAAACAATATAGATCCAGGTATTTTAAAAGCTGATTGAGATCTGTAGCAAGTTAATGACTAATTCTGAAAACAAGCAAGAAATGCTACAGCTTGAATTTCTCCACAATGACTTGGCCTGTTTTTTAATTGACGAGAAGTGCTGAAGGAGGTTGTCTTGTCTCAGGTATCAGATCGCTGTGATTATCCTGATCTACCTGCTGCCCCTGCTGGAGATGCTGGTGACTTACAGTATTGTAGGGATGACCCTCTGGGGCAGCGAGATCCCTGGCGAGGCTTCAGATCACTACCAGAACCAGATGCAAGCCAAGCGAAAGGTAAACGGCAGATCCACTAGCGACCAAACCTGGAAGTCACTGGAGCTAAATCACCTATAAAATGCTCTGACTAATAAGAATATTGAAATGGGACGTCTTCTGCATAACAAAGAGAAGACAACAAGGGGACCCTAACCCAAACCTTAATTACAAAAACTCAGGGAAATGCAAGATTCGACTCAACTTTTACTCTGCTCAAATCCTGTTTGGAGATTACATTTTAAAGGACCTGATTGTAATGTTCAAAACCCTCCAAGACATAGACAAAGTCAACCCTGTGGCCGCCTCAACACAAACACATACTGGAGAATGCAACTGAGATGTAAGGGGACGTGCATTGAAGACCGCAAGCAGGAGGCACTTTTCTTTACACAGAGTGTGGTGGGAGTCTGGGACAAGCTACCCACTCAGAGTGTTGAAGCCCGTTCCCTGGCTTTTCCATGAGGTCCTCGGATTGATGAACAACTAAGAACAAAAAAGCATGTGTCTGAATGGGCTCCTCTCCTCTGTAACGATTCTTTCAGCATTTGTAGCTTTTATGCTCATCTCCCCCACTATTAGGGATGCAAGAACTGATTGTAACTTTTGCTATCAAAGCCAAGAGAAAATGGTCCTAGTCCTTGATCTAAAGAACCTCTATGATCAGATATGTACTACCCTAAGCACACATACATTTTAATGAATTTAGTTAAAAAATCTACATGTTATCCTATCAGTATTACATCCTAACATCCTAACAGGATAACTATTAGGATGTTATCCTAACAGGAACTTCTTTGGTCATTTTTGGTGCCATCCCCAAAACCAGTGATGACACTTGCATCACTTAGAGAAGACCAATAGTCAGTTATCAGCTGATTAAATCTTACAAATGTAAAATTCCTGGTACATATGTGGAACTTGAAACTCTGAATGTCCTTTATTCCAGAAATCCTTATCAGCAGCATTGATTTGAATAGGAATGTAGTTAAATTTCAAAGGGCCTTTAAAAATAGAGGAGCCATCAAATTATAAATCCTTTTTTTTTCTCAGGTTAAGCCCATAGCAATGCGCTCTCTCTTTCAGGTTGTGAAAATGATGATTGTCGTCGTGGTGACCTTTGCAATGTGCTGGCTGCCCTTCCACTTGTACTTCATCCTGGGAAGCTTCATTGAAGACATCTACAAGCAGAAATACATCCAGCAAGTCTATCTGGCCATCTTCTGGCTGGCCATGAGCTCCACCATGTACAACCCTATTATCTACTGCTGCCTGAACCAAAGGTGCAGGAAACTTGTACAGGATGTCACACTGCAGACATAAGACACGCTAACCCATCATCCCATTACATGTCTCTTATCTAGAACTAAGATGGTACCTGGTAAGGTGAATGCCAGGACAGATGTCTTCACATAAGGACCCTTAATTAATGAGGACCTTATAGTGGATTGAAAAAAACGGGTATCAAATTTTCTGGAAGAAAAGAAACTCAAATTGATTGCAGGCATTCACTGTCTGGGAATCGTACTTTTTCACTTGATGAATTGAATTTCCATGTTTTAGAATTGCATTTATTTGGAGATATTTTTAGGTTCTTTGACTGTCTACAGAATTTAATAATCTGTGTTCTTTTTTCTATTATTAATCATGCTAGAAACAAACAACTATAGAAATGTCATTGTATTCACTTGTAATTACAAAAGCAATACATATACTGTAGTTAACAACCTGAAAATGGAAAACAATTGCCGAACATTTGACCCAACATCTCTTCCTCCAGATTCCGGTCGGGATTCCGGAGAGCATTCCGATGGTGCCCCTTCGTCAAGATATCCGAGGAAGATGAAATGGAGTTACAAAACACCCGTACGCTTCGCCTGACTCGCAGTTACCGCACCGAAACTTCCACTGTGGTCAACCACAGCTCTGCTGATCAGGAAGAGACTACAGCCAAGCTCATCAAGGCTTAAGCGGCTCCTACATAGCGCCAGAAATTGCGAAACAGGAGAGTCCAAGCCTGGGAATGAGAAACGAATTTCTGTGAAGGCGTGTTGTCTGTTCCTACAAGTATTTGGAAAGGTGCCTGTAGGGTAGAAGTGTCTGGAGAGGCCTCTGCTATACCCCAGCAGTTAAAAAACCGCTCCTTGACTTTTCACTGTGTCTTCTGAAGTCATCATAATGCAACAGGAAAAGAAAACAAGATAAAAGTTCTCACTCACTCTGTGATAAACTTATTTGAAACATCTCTGGTGTGCTCTGGGGACATTCCGACACAAACCGCTCCAAGCACAGCTGCTTTTAAGGTCCAGGAGGCTTCCTGGCCTTTTTGTGTAAAAGATTTAGCACACCCTTATAAAATGAGACGTAGATCTTCTTTGACAAGTCACTCAATAACTTTTAATACTACTTCTTCCCCCAGGAAACTGTGATAAAAACCTTACCTGACCCTCAACGTCCAATGACCGCAGTCACAAGATACACTTACTCAACAGCAAATGCCTTTATTAAATCCATGTGAGAATGCACACCTTTCTATCAAACAATAATCCAATAATCAATAGTGAATATGGGTGCAACTATTTACACAGATTATTTTTTTACCGATGTCTTCAAGGCCATCTGTGACGGGCTCTAGTGGCACGTTTATGGCTATTACAGCCAGTCCGTAGGACAGCCTGGCACATTAACTTAACAAGGAATTCAAAGTTTATGTGAAAATGACTGTAAATAGATATGTCAATGTACATTTCTTGAAATACATAATTAATGTACGACTTTTCTTTGCATTTGAAATTCTCGCTAAGCCTGCCACAGTAAAAAAAAAAGTTCATAAGTTCTTACTTTATGAAACAGGTTTCCACAATTGATGAATCAGGGTTTGTGAGATTTAGAAAACTACAGAACAAATCGTGGCAGAGTAATAGAAGAGAGAAATACAATAGCAGAAAAGACACCGAATAACAGAAGAGAGAAATAAAGAACAGACCTGATGTTGAGGGCAGCTAGCTAGCAATGTTGCCTCGCAGTGCTGGGGCTCTGGGTTCAGCTCTGGACCTGAGGTGCTGTCTGTGTGGAGTTTGTATGTTCTCCCTGCATATGCATGGGATTCCTCCAGGTGCTCAGGCTTCTGGGAAAATTGTCCCTGGTGTGAATGTGTGCGTGTCTGTGTCTGTGTGTTCCCTTTGATGGACAGGTGTCCTATCCAGGGTGTACCCTGCCTTGCGCCAGTGTCTTGCTGGGATAGGCTCCAGCTCCCCATGACCCAGTACTGGATAAAGTGGTTAGAAAATGGATAGATGGACTTCATGTGGCAAAACTGAAATCCCACTTGAAGTTAAACCCCTGCAGTGCTCCGAAGAGTACCAGGCAGAGCAGAAAAACGATTCCACATCCTTGGCAACATAATGTACAGTGTCCTGGCTTGCATACCTGTCCATCTTCTTGATCTGTACCTGTATCACCCAGCATAGCTGGAAAACAATAGACCCACTCTGTCTGGAAAGAACCTGCAGTGAAGCAGCACTGTACATTTCTGGAATGAAAGAACATATATATAGTACATACTGTAATTACACACATGTACTGTATAGTACATAAACTGAAAAGGCAAAGCCAAGATGAGAATAAAACAAATGTGAAGTCTTAAGCTTCAGCTTTGCACAAACAGTGTGTGCTGAAGTATTCCATCATCAAAGTGGATGTTATATACAGTATGTTTATATTCCCTCATGATGCAAACCATGGAGTCTCAACACACCCTCCATTCACACCTCCTGATTCTGTCATTAATGGTATCTGATACTGAGAGCCTGACATAGCTTTGCATTTCAGCGGGGCTCCTTGAAGTCATTGTTAAATAGCTGAGCATGAAAGAAAGGACCTGCAGACTGGTAACGCTAGCACAATTCAGGTGTTCAGATGCGGAATTTGGATTTCAAAATGATTTTTTTTAAATCCAAAAGAAATAGATTTTTCAAAGGAAACCTCTATATGGTCTATATGTTGTGTTCTGGTCTTCAAACATTGGCCAAATGATACATAGAAAACAGGACTGATTTACATTATCCCCTGACAATGGCATTTGGAAATCCTGGTACTATGGAAGGGGCCTCCTACTAGGCCATCAATGCCACTTAAAACAGCAACCTCATTTTTCCTCAGAAGTTTCCAAGGCAACACTAACCGGACAAGATGAGATTGCAATTAAGTATATGTGCTGCTGAAGCCAGCACATCATGATAATTCTGCTGCCATATCTACTGGGTCTTGTACCTTCAAAGATTCTTCTTTTGTTAACTATGAAAAATCCATAAAAAGATTCCTGAAAATGTGGTATTTAGAGAATATCAGACTTCCTTTCTGTTTCAAGTAGGGGTGAAGGCCTTCTATTTTAACACAGAAATTTCCTATTAATCTGATAATGTAAAGATGTAATTTGTGTAGCTATTGTTATTATCACCATTGTGCCATTTGGTCTCTGCTGTATTATTTAGATATAATATGTGCAACAGCAGGAGTGGAGGATGAAAGGCAGCCAACAAGAAATAACTGTAGCAAACCAGCAGAGAATCCGTTTATCAGTTTTTTCCTACAAGTACTTCCTGTACTTGTCATGGCTTTGAAACTGTTGATTATACCGCACAAAACCATATGATCACATTTCTTCATTTTTAATGTTTAAGTGTATTTTACAATGTTAGAAGATGGCCATAATGAGCCAGAATTCCCAATATTGATACATCAAGCTCCAGACTGTGTTTTGCTGGTAGTACTTTCACATGAGAAAAAAAAAACATTTTATCGTTAACAGCAAAATGTTCTGTACATTTAGTTAATATGGTGCACTATAGTTGCTGTATCTCTCACAGTTATCTAACAGCTTTTTTTTTGTTCTGTGGAAGAAAGCCAGTATTGGAATTGTGGAATATTCTGTGTTTATTACCCTTACTTCTAATCGTATTTAGAAAAAGATGGTTTGTTCTTGATGTGTGCATAATTTAAATATTAATCCACATAATCAAGGGTTACGTGTAATGCAGAGGATGTCTGAATATGTGTCTACAAAAGCTGTAGAAACCAAAGGTACGTTGTTATAATGTTTACATTTTGTGGAAGATGTGGGTCTAATGGCATCAGTACTGTGAAACCAGTAAAATAAACATAGTTTTCCTTGAAGACATCACTTTAGATACAGAGTTTAGAAACATTTCACTTGAAATTGCAGCACAACGTTAAGCTGTTTTTGACAGCCATTTGATTTTTAAAGGTTTCATTTTGTGGTTGTTTGTAGTATTTGATGTATAGTAAAACTTGTGCTACCAGCCAGGTTATTTCAGAAACACAAATTCCTGAAAAGGGTCTTCTGATCATATTGTGAGGAAGTGCTTAGAGTAAGCAAGATAACAAAAACCACTCCAGGAATATGTGAAGAGGAAAATGTGTAAAACGCCACTCTTTAGCCTGTTGGTCAGAGGCAGAACGAGGAAGGCCGTGGCAAGGCTGAGTGTGTGGGCTGCATGTGACTGTTTCACATGTTATAGGAATTTCAGCATGTTGCAGGTTGTTCCAAATTTCAGCATTCCTTTGAAAGCTGTAATTAATGTTACTACAAATTCCAACAGATGTGAAAGACACTGCAGCAAGAAAACCTGGGTTGTCTGTTGTTGTGACACTTACAGTATATAATTGTACAGCTTTCATTTGCTTTTTTTATTTCCATAGCAGAACATTACCACAAGAATTCGTGATTGAATGTATCATTTTGTGTAACAATGAAAATTATCCACTTTCTGACTAATGAAATGTTTTTATGTATGTAGCAGATGAACAGAAGAATACTAAAGGGGAGAAAAGAGACATTTATAAGCATATTTGATGCACATTAAAATAAAATTTAATGTATTCACATATCACTTTTTGGACACTAGTGCATCTATATCAATGTACAAAATAAATGAATTCTATACCTTTGTGTCACCAAATAAGGCATGCATTCTTCATAATAGTTTTAGACATATATAGCTACAGGTCAACTCACAGTAGGACTCACAGACATTCAACCACAGTACACATAAAGCATACTGAAATGGGCCAACCACTTTTCCTCTCCAATACACATTCCGGTTATTTGTACAGTACATACAGCAGGGATTTAACACTACATCTAATTCACAAAAGCAACGAGATATACTGCAGCTGGATTCGGGTTTCTGAACACTTCAATTCTGGCTTTATTCAGAGAAGTGATTAGGTGAATGCAAGACACCTTCATGCACCTCAAAATGATTTTGGTAAAAATCTTTGTTCAGGTCTGAGGGCATAACATTTATCTAATAAGAAATAGGTACTGAGAAACTGATTAAGTAGGAAATATAGAGTGAAACAGTACCACAGTACAAAGAAATGCAGCCGTGACTCGCGCATCTGACCCATGAGCAGGTCTTTAGAACACAAAAAGAATTATCCTCGAATGAACAGCGCCCTCAGGTGGACGACCTTCACTGCACTATGCACCTATTCCCACACCCATGTACTGAGACTGCCAGCCTCAGTAAAACTTAAAATTCTGAGGTAATATTAACATCTAGAATTTTATACGGAAATCCCCTTTTTCACTCAGCAATGTGAGGGGTCATAGGGTCATCAAAGGAGGGAGGTCATGTCGCTTCAGTTCTACTGAGACAGAAAATTAATTATAATAACAATAAAACCTGTTTAAAAATAAATACATCCTCAGGAATTTTGTTAAATAAGATTGTTGCGAGCTGACTTCCACAGAAATACCTATGCTTGTTTTAAAATGTTAAAATGTCTGTTTAACTCAACACATATTGTTAGAAAACGGAACTATTTAAAGGGTGTCCATCCTGAAGACAGAGGTAGGCAGCAGCGTGGACTCAGAAACAGACCTACGTGAGACTGCCATGTCTGTGCTTCGGGCTGCACAGCGAGTCATGGCTGCAGGCTGCAGCAGAAGAAAAGTGTTCAGGAAGATGAGGACCGGGCTGCCGGGAGCTCTGGGCTGCTCGGCGGCTCATTTCTGCTGCTCCTGTTCCCGCAAGCGGCAGCCTACGGCCGTGATCAGAGCCGCGCCTTTCCCGCTGCCGTCTTCCGACAGGAGGAAGTTCACGCTGCACTTCGGGGCCAGCTCCTTCACCGTCTGGTGCATTATCTTCGAGAAGCTGGGGAGACAGGAAGTGAGTATTCCTCTGAGTCTACACATACCGTACCTCCGCAGCACAATCCGCAGGTTTAGAGCTGCTGTCCAACCCGCTGTGTCAGCCAGGAGAAATGAAGACAACGTACACTTGTCCTCGGAAATATGGACATCTGCCTTCCTTTTTGCAAAGTGATACAGGAAGGTAAAATGGCAGGTCTTTCACATCAGGTGGAGAACAGACAGCACCTTTAGTAATAACTGACTGCTAAAATAGGGAAAGACCGGCAGCCCTACAGTGGACTCTACACACAGCACATTTTAGATATCAATGCATCTGTACCAACAACACTCATACAGTGTCTCCTGTGCATCTTGTGCTGTAGCTGCGCCCAAACTCTATAAAACACAGTGTTGCTTATTTACAATGCGCGCGCGCACACAAACCGTCTAACACCATAGCTATCGCTAAAGGATGTGCTATTTCATGACCTGCAACACTCAAACACTCCTCCTCCTCCCTGATACTGACTGTGGATGCAGCTTGTAGAGAGTGCCGTCAACCCCCACGGTGATGTCCAGCTTGTCCAGCCCCCGGTTCTCACGGATCTTGTCCACGACAGCGGCCATCCCGGCCCCGCAGATCTGCGCCGCTCGGCGAGACACCGTGCCGCACACCTCCTTCACGACGATACTGTCGTCGCACGTGCTGTCCAGGCCCAGCTGCTGCAGGATGGCTCGGACCTGGAGGAGGGCCAGGCGGTCACTAGGAGACAAAGACACCAGCTTTAGAGTTAGGGACCTTCACAGACTGACCTTCTAGTGCCGCACTTCCAAGAGACAGCTGATGGATTCAGTACTAGTGCTCACTGGACAGCCGGGACCGCTGTCGGCACAGTCATTCCAGAAGAGAAAGTCTGGCACCGGCTGCTTTGAAGCTGTTCTGTAGAAATTCCCATTGATATTAATAATATTTATACTGAATTTCCGTTTTCCACAAAATAAAAAACAGGGATCTGCTTATACGTAAAAAGTCTGTCAAGGCGAGGGATATAGACTCCATTGACAATGCCATCCAAATGTGATCTATCATTAGATCTAATCACCTAATCTTGCTTTATATTTACCTTTCTTGATCCCCTAAGGTGACAAATCAGGAAGAACAACTAGTTCAGCTGAATGTGTGCCAATTATTGTGTCTGACCATAAAGAGAACTGAGTACAAGATCTGGTGCCCTGCAGGCAACGCCACTCTCACCTCTCAATCTGGGACAGAAACTTCGTCTCAAAGATGCCTCTGGTCTTTAGCGTCTCAGAAATCTGACCTCTGAAGAGGAACCCCCTCTTTGTCAGGTCGATCAAAATGTTCCGCACAATTTCTCCCAGGTACATCCCGCTACACATTTTTTCATATCTGGGGAACAAAAGGCAGATTTGTCCATTAACCATTTCAACAGAGACAGCTGGCCAACATCTTCAAGATGTAGTCACTAGTATTGGGTCAGACGATCAGACACAGGTGTGCTGTAACCACAGTCACCTTTGTTTCCCAGGATTCAGCGAAAGTTCGTCCACTGCCCGGTCGTACTGGGTCCTGATGTCATCCAGACAGCCGTTGTCTCCAAATGCACCCCACTCCATGTTGACGCACATGCGGCCCTGGTCTCCCTCCACTGTCTCGATGTTCCTCATCTCCTCCATGTAACACGCATTACTGCCCGTTCCTGAAACAGCAATCAACACATTCCTCCTGCTTATTATCTGAGCAAACCACACTTATTAATTGTGTTATTAACACAATACTTTCTCCTGCAGAGAGCACAACGCTTTGCTTAAACTCTGTGAAAAGCATGCAACTAAATGAATCATTTGAATCATTTGTTAGAACATGTACATTGAAAAGTAGGCCCAGTGCCTAGAACATTTACTGCCATCAATGTCCAGGTAGTATGAAATTTGCACTGTGACAAATTCATACAGAATTAGGGAAAAAACAATTTCAGCAACTATTTTGTGTCATTGGTGAGGCTGCAGCAGCGAACACACAGAAACAATAAAGTACAGACTTGAGTGCAGAAGCCTCCAAGAACGTTGTGTAACATGCAACACATTTTTAATTAGACCCCTGTCTACCCAAATGAGGTTCTGCCAAAATCAGATCCAGTTTTACAAAACTCTAACTTTTTTTGTCCGTGCATATTATTACAATATCATTAAAACTGTAGCCAGAACGTATATTTCTCTATTTTTCCCCAGGCTGTGAAATTTTGCAAGATGGGGTGACATTCGCTGTGGTAGTTAAAAACAAACGAGACGCAGATACAGCAACAGTGGAGAGCCTACCCGCAATCAGACCTATCTCACACGTCGGCTCCTCATACGCACACGTCATCATCGTCCCCACAGTGTCATTCACTATGGCCACAACATCCAGATCAAACTCCTTGAGACAACGAAGACAAAAACAAGACATGTAGAAAATGCTTTTCCGACCAAATCCCGATGGTTAGAAACACATCAACAGAAAGTCGCTGGCACACACTTGCAACCTGTTCGAGGTATTTTGGAAAACGCTTTGGGTACATTTAAAAAATATATATTTTACATATTTGCATAAGGCTTCGCATCACAGCAAGATGTGATTACATCTAGTACATTTTTCCCCCGCACCCTCAGTTTATATCCAACGCCGCAGCGCGTCTCAGGAGCATGCGGCTTTCTCTCACCTCCCGCCTCTTGATGCCTTCGCGGAGCAACCCCACCACGTCCTCCCCCTCGCAGTCGGTTGCTTTGAAGCCTTTGGTCCAATTTACAAGGATTCCCTAAATCGAGTGAAAAAACGGACCGTAAATACTGAGAGAAAAAAAAATCTCAACGACTCCCAGTCCTTGAATGCATTTCTACAGGTTATCCACTAGGTGCCGTAAGAACCGCAGCAAAGGAACTGTAAAACTGTCCAACAAGCGGTGCAGAGACCTTTCTCCAGCTACACTTGCAGACAGAAACGGGAAGACATGTAGATATTTGTGAGAACCATCAATGTCCCTTTTCAGTTGGGTCTGCTTATAAACCACTGTCCTCCAAAAATGGAAAACTTTTTCAGCTTTTTGAAGTTCGGTGACAATTCAACCCACAAAAAAACACAGGAAAAACGCCATGAGCTCACCGCGTCTAGACTGGTCTGCTTGCATGGGAAAGAAAAGGTGAATCCCAGAGGCAGGCGGGCGTTCTTCATCCCCATGTAATCCAGGAAGTCCGAGATGCAGTGGACAATGTGATCAAACAGCTGAAAATAAAGGTCATTCAATGTCAACAAATAAAATTAAAAGTGAAAGACTGTTTTGTCCTGTTTAGTAAGCTTGCAATTTCATACTAATTCATGCACGCATTGTCGATCGATTATAAAATAACTTGAGAGGTTACGGGACAGGTTTGTTGCATGACGTTTAAAAATCTTTGTATTTCATAACATTTCCTTAACTATTAGATAATAGTTTTTTTTTCGGTCCAGTCAGTGAAAACGAGAAAGGATCCCCTAACAACCTGATTTAGAGACTTTTGATGCTAATATTAATCTGGCTGGCATCTTTGATGTTCAAAATCTTTTTTGTCATTGTTTTTTTTTTAGTTTGTTGCAGATCAAACTTTTATTATGTGCTCATAATAAGAAACAAAATGTGCTACTTTCCTAAACAGCATCTCCAAGGTAGCCTGTTGGATCTTGGATCTTTGACTATCGGATCAAGATTAATGCTTTAATTAGCAAAGAAATTATCTATATAAAGTGTTCAGAGAACATTGTTTAGAAGACTCTCTTTTTAGATTAACTGATACTGAACATTTCTTAAAACTATGGGAGAAGAGGTTCATTCTTTAAATTCATACAAAATTTAAATTCTTTAAATTTTTATATTTTCCCATCTATTTTAGGTTGTCATCAATCAAATCCCTGACAGATCCAGACTGGTTTTCCAGCATTGCCTAACTTCTTTGCTCCCACGTACCTCCTCTCCAGTTCCTTGCATGACTTCTATGGGAATGGCATATATTTTATTGTGCATCTCCACTGTGCGTCTCTTGCCACTGCGGATTTTGACCAGCAGCACCCTGAAGTTAGTCCCTCCCAGATCCAGTGCTAAGAAGTCTCCGTGTTCTGAAAATACAACCAAAACAGAGCCCGTGAAGCCCAGAGGAGAGAGCTGGCTTTCTTCTTGCCAGCCCCTAGCGCTGAGCACAGGGCCAGGTGATCAATGACATGTCTCTTTGTTCCAGTACTGGGGGAAAGCTGATGATGTAAAAACTATGCATTGCCAGACATGAAGGATTCCTGTCAGGCGTGTTAAACCAGTGGGGCAAGCAAACAAGATACAAAATAACTGGATAACAGATCAGAAGACCGAAACAGCCGAGAATAAATTAGTTTGTGCAAGCTTCTTCGCCACAACGTGTCGGTCACTGTATGGGCTTGCAATTCAACTGATGTGTTGACTGAACAGACTAGAAGAACAAATGATACTTACGAGTCACTTAAACCAGTTGGTCTGTTGTAGTTTCATCTTACTCTTGTTCTAATGTATGCCATTAATAAGCTTAATTAATTTGTGTAAAGACATTAAAAAAATTAACTCCTATAATTGCAGGGTTTTTTTTAAACTAAGACCCCAGTTGTTTTGTCTTACATTCAGAGATACATGACCAAAGATGGCTCTAAATTGTTACAGCTATTTTTTCTGGAGGAAACAATGTCGTGTACCTGTATTAGGAAGGGCTACAGGAGATATGAGATTGATTCTTGCAGGTATAGCAAACAGGGAACTGGTAAGGGTTATTTTTACAGGTGCTTTTGAGATTAACACAAGACAGTTTATTCAAGTAAACTGAGACAGATAGAACTGAGCCTTATTTAAAAATCACTTAATTGAACCCTTTATAAGTCTCTCCTGTGTATTTTACCGATATTACCAGGGCGATTGCTTTGAAAAGCACACATTAAGCAGAAAGGCACCTGTCCCATCAGGAGTGCTGCGTACGAAGGTGGGCAGCATCTTGACAGTGGCGGTCCCATGGGTCTTCTTGCCCAGCCCGTTCTCTATCTCTGTCCTCATCCTCTTCTTCACCTCCAGCAGCTGGGCCTGGGTCAGCCGGAACTCATCCATAGTCTGCTTGATCTGCCGGGCCTGATCCGCCAGCCGGTAGGCCACCGCCGTCACCATGGCGGCGCCCTTCCCGCTGCCGCTCTCGGAGAGCAGGAAGCGCACGTCCGAGTCGGGGACCAGCCGGCGCACCGTCTTGTGCAGGCGCCTGGAGTACCTGCGGAGGCGAGGGGGGTGGGGGACACGTCAAAAACCTGCAGCTCATAACATGGCAGGCTGCAACACAGCAGTGATCCTGCTCCAGAGTGCGGCAGATAACGTGAAGACGCCGGTGTCACATAGCTGCTGCCTGCTCCTGGGACACAGGCAACAGGGTTCCCATGAACCAGAGAGCAGCCACTGATGGCAACGACTGGGCGGACACCATGTGGGGATTAAAGAGTGGTCATTGCTTTTTTTATACGGTAACGTAAAGCAGCACAGCAGCTCCATTCAAGCTGCAGTAATGTTATTTGCTGTGCATTTGTCTTGATGGGGGACATTGGCCTTTAGCTAGAAAAAAAGAATCCAGTTTTATCTGAGAGCTTCTCAGGAAACCCACAGTGCTGTGCAGTAGCATGTTCATTAATCTCACTATAGAAAGAAGAAGAAGAAAGAGAAAAAAGAAAAGCAGACCAAACTGTATTTATAGAACTAAATGAAGTGAGACATAACAATGCTGTTGATCAGAGAGTCTCTGTTGTTCTGGGCAGTGAGTTTCACAGTTATGGTGCTGTAAACAAGAAGGCCAGAAGATAGCCAAAGATAGAGCAATGTTATTCTTATAGGACAAAGATACCCTTGTGATATTCTAAATGTGCTTCAGACGACAACAGAGGTTTCAAACTTCCATTAAGGGTTTGATTTTAGAATCGTCTGCAATGGGAGGTGTGTGAGCATAAATTCCAGCTTTGTCACCGTTCAGCTCAAGAAAGTTCTGTGGCATCGATATTATAATATCCGACAGACAGGAAAGTTCAGAAAACACATTAGTCATGTCTGGTTTTGGCTGCAAGTAAACTTTGCCTCATTATTGTGCTATTGAACCTCAAGCCCCGGATGGCTACTAATCTGACTAAGAGGCAACGTGCAAACATTGTATAGTACAAGTCACAGAATGGATCCCTGTGGAGCTCCCTAAATGACTGGGCCAACATGAGATTTAAAACAGCCTGACAGATTAGGTCCTGAGACCCAAAGAGAAGACAAATCACCAAAAGAAAGTACTGATGCCAGTCCATCACAGGGCACACATACAGTATGGACAACTTGGAGACACAAATGAACCCAGCCAGTATGTCTTCAGAAGGTGACAGGAAACTGGAGGATCCAGAAAACCCCTTCCCACACAAGAGGAGAGCATACAAACCCTACAAAAAAGGCATTGTGTTCTGCAATCGAACCCAGGCCCAGTGCTTACTGCTGCAACACTGTGCTGTCTATTGTCTAGGACTAGGTCATTAGCTTTACTTTTTAATTACTGCTGACAACAGATATGCAAAGATATACAATGGTTAGCCAAACTAACAGCAGTATCACTTTATCTTGAACAATCCTGAAGAGGATTTGATCATAAAAAACAGAAACTGACAAGAAATACATTCAGCATGCATTTGCAAATTTACTGTATTTTGCTTTAAGTATTTGGTACTGTTATGTTTTTTCCTAAAAATACAAAAAGGTAATGGTTTTGTATGTTTACCATGACCTTTTTGTAAGATATTACCATTATAACAATGATACTGAACTAATTCTTAGGGTCTAAATATCACTGAATCCCATTCAAAAATGCAACAGAACCTACAGGCAAAGACTACTGAATGAAATACTGTTAGTAAAGCAGTGGTGCAGTGAACCAAACAACTATCCCTGGCACTCTTAGTCTTCATATTATACAGAAGGCTACAATTATCTATTTATACAACTAACATTTTCCCTGCAAATGGTAGTCTCAGATTTCAGAACTAACCTTTCAGATAATCTACACTACATCTGAGTAGTTATCTTATAAATAGAAGAGCTCAATCATGTACCCTGGGATTTCCAGAATGGAAATGAAACTGAATATAGTTTCTTCCTAACACTAGCTGTAAATGATGCACACTTTTTTGGACAATGGCACAACAGCTGATGTGTGGTGAGCGTTCTGGCGCACTATGGCTGACGTCGCATCATCCAGGTGGATGCTGCACATTGGTGGTGGTGGAGGGGAGTCCCCATTACCTGTAAAGTGCTTTGAGTGGAGTGTCCAAAAAAGCGGTATAGAAGTGTAAGCAATTATTATTATTATTATTATTATTAACAGTGCTAGGGAATAAACATCTTTATCAGTGCAGTAAAAGGGGGCAGGACGCAGCAGAACCAAGGGGTTTGGGAGCTGTACCAGGCAGCGACTAGTTCTCCTATGGTTCACATAAGGCATGGCAACAGTAGCAACCCGTCGAACTTACTGGGGGTGCATCTTGTAGAGGGAGCCATCAATGCCCACAGTGGTACGCAGGCGGGCCACGCCCTTGTTGTCCCGCAGCTTAGTGAGGATGGCGCCCAGCGTGGCGGCAATCAGGTTGGCCGATCGGAACGAGACAATGGTGCACACATGCTGCACTGCGATGCAGTCCTCATGCGACGGCTCCACGCCCAGCCTGGTCAGGATGTCCTTCGCTTTGGCCAAGCCCTCCTTGCTTCTGCGAGGCAACAGTGATGGGGAGAGAGAGGGACTGAGGCTCACTAAACCTGGCACACCTGTAACGCCGAGATCGTTTCAAATCTCGCACAAAAAGTAACTGAAACATTTGTGGTGGTCTTTTGTCGGAAGATAGTAGACCTTATTTTGTAACAGTAGTGAAAAGAAGAAAAATGATAGACCCCATTGAAAGAAACAAGGAAAAAAAGATTTATGATAATTTTACCTTTTTCTCCACAATAAAATACCTATTTACCAATAGTAATTTAAAGATTTTTAGGGTGTAGCTAGCAAAAGAAATGAATGGAAAATTATTTTTTTCCAAAATCAGGTCAGTAATTGGATTAGTAAGAGCAAGTGCAGCAAAAAACTTTTGATAGACATTGTATTTTTGATTTCCAGCATCGTATTCTCCAGTTATTTCCAAGATCAGCTGTTTTGCTCTGATGATCTTACTTTGATTGACTGTTTTTATCTATGCAAACAGTTCTTAAAGGGGAATAAGTACAGGTTATGCAGCAGACAGGAATGTTACAAAGTGAGCTGCATGCAGAGCTAATAGGTAAGAAGTATTTGTAGGCAAAAGGCAGAACCATCCTGAAGCCGAGAGCAATATTTGTATTGGATTAGAAGAGATGTATTCACAAGCCTGCTTGTTTACAATGTAATAGTGCCGGTTGACCTCGCAGGACGTTTTGTGGCCTTGTTCTGAATCGCAGAGAATGAGGTCAATATGATGCTGCGCATACCTGGAAATTTAGTCTATTTTGTGAGGTTTTACACGTTACGGTGTACATTTTACTTTCATTGTGGTTTGAATTGCACTCGTCATTGCAAATTCTTCTTAAACCCAAAATATTAAAATAGTGCAGTTCTCCTTTAATGGCTTGATCATGTTTTATATTCTTCAAGTCTAAATTTCCCATCACACACATTCACACCATAAAAACTGCACGTTAAGTAAATTAAGTAAATAATTTTCTTACCAGCAACAGTAAAAAAAAGTCTCATAGCACATTGTCTGCTGATGATGAATACACTAAATGCTCTTATATCACATGGAGAAAAAATGTTAGTATCTAGCAGGGATTTTTTGCCTCTGAAAATGTTATTCTACCTGTTTTTCATTTCTCAGGCCCTGTGGGAACACAGGCGGAGAACAATTAATAGCAGATCATTACTTACTTCTCTATAGCTGACACGTGCTTTGTTTCAAATTTCCCCTTGGTGAGGAGCTCGGGGGTGATTCTCCCTTCAAAGAGGAGCCCTTCTTTGGCCATTTTCACAAGGATGAGGCGCACAAGCTCACCCATGTACATCCCACTGACCATCTTTTCAAACCTGGAGAAAGGAAGGCAGTAGATGGGGTGATATTCCAGAGATATCCAGTATACCAGAAATAATAATGTTATATATATAGTTTATACACCCGAAAAAGGCTTCACAGCTGAAACATTGTTTTCTTCCTTCTTTTTTTCAGCATGGAATATACTTATTACTTGTTCCTTTGCAGCCTACGCCTGGTGACGCAGCTACCCACCTGAACTATATATAGTTTATGCTACTTAAACATACTGTATACTCTATGTGTATTAAAAACTGAAAGCACATCACCTAATATTAATTATTACATTTGAAATGTGTTGTAAAATAAATATCACTGAGTATTTTAAAAAAAAAAGGTGAATCACAATGAACAAAACAGTGTTTCACACTCAGCATTGTTTTCTAGTTCTGGTTCTCACCGGATTGCTGTCCCCCAGGAATAAAGGATGAGGGAACGTTTAGCGAGTAATAAGAGGTTAGAGGGGATGAGTGGTAAGAGAAAACATTAGAAAAAATTCAAAAGTACAGTATTTCCATCAATACAGAATAGAAATACAGCATTGTGACTCTGAGTAATAACAATAGGGTTGTGACAAAAAGTAGATGAATTGTTATATACAGTAGGGCCCTGTCTCAATACTGTGAGCCAGTATTACTCTGGATCACAGGTTCATCATGCACTGTATGTCACAAAACGTGGGGTCTTACAGTTGTTTTCCTGGATTGAGGGATCCTCTATCAATCTCTCTGTCAAACTCTGTTCGGAGGTCCTCAAGTGAGCCGTCATCCCCAAACGCTCCCCATTCCGTGTTGATGCACATCCGGCCCTCGTCCCCTTCCACCAGGTCAATGTGCCTCATCTCCTCCATGTAGCACGCATTAGTGCCAGTGCCTGCGGGAGACCAGAGCCCAGCATGGTGAACCTGGTGAGTCTGTCTGTGATATATGAGTCTGACAGCTAGAGCACGCTGGTGAATCTGTCTGTGATATATGAGTCTGACAGCTAGAGCACGCTGGTGAATCTGTCTGTGGTATACCAGTCTGACAGCTAGAACATCCTGGTGAATCTGTCTGTGGTATACCAGTCTGACAGCTAGAACATCCTGGTGAATCTGTCTGTGGTATACCAGTCTGACAGCTAGAGCACGCTGGTGAATCTGTCTGTGGTACACCAGTCTAACAGCTAGAGCATGCTGGTGAATCTGTCTGTGGTATATGAGTCTGACAGCTAGAGCACGCTGGTGAATCTGTCTGTGGTATATGAGTCTGTGATATATGAGTCTGACAGCTAGAGCACGCTGATGAATCTGTCTGTGATATATGAGTCTGACAGCTAGAGCAAACTGGTGAATCTGTCTGTGGTATACCAGTCTGACAGTCTCCATATCAATAAACCACTATCCTTTTAGTCATCAAAACTAACACTGATCATCACACACTATCACATATTGTAGTGATAGTGAAAAGTTTGTATAGTTGACCCTTTTGTTATTTTTTTATTTTCTCTGTTTTTTATTTATACAGTACTTCACATACATTTTTGCTCTCTATCACTTTGTTCTTTCAAATGTAGATAAAACGGATGGTTATAATTCTTTTTGACTGTTGGTAAACATGTTATTTACACCAACCTCTCTAACTGAAGCTGCAATTTCAATATCAATTAAAATGGCACAAGCGGCATTTGGTCCAAGGAAGTCAAGTTATGTTTCAGAGTGATGCTTGTGTAACAACTCCTACATTAAATCACAAGAATAACCAAGGATAAGGGGTCCAATCTCTCATTGTCCAGAATGCAGCAGCTTTTCTATGTCTCCTTAAGTTATAAACAGCTCTTCACCTGGGAGAAGTTAAATTAATCCAATTAAGGTTTAATAGGGCCAATTAATCCCTTCTTAAACTGTGGTCAAAGTAAAGAGATGGAGAAAGCTTTTGGATTCTAGACCCAGAGGTCCAGAGTGGGGAACCTTTTTCCAGAATATTCTCTTCTGAGCTTTTTAAAGGGCAAAAATCAGAGCACACTGAATATCTTTCACTGGAAAAAAAACTTTTAAACTGCTTTAGTTGCCTCTGAATTTAATATATTATAGCAGTCTCCATTGCCCTACAAGACATTTGGTAGGGCAACACTGTGGGTCCTGGCTAACCCGGAAGTGAAAACCCCTCTTTGTTCCAGAGGGCAATGGGCAAAGAGGGGGGAACTTTGTGTTTCCCCAGTAACCTCAGGACTTAGGACTTAGGACAGGTCTTAAACTGTGAGCAGAGTAGCAGTCATGTCAGAATTCCTCTAGATCCAACAAGGTTTAACCTGCACTTTATTTTTCATTTCATTAGTTCCTCGTGTAAGCTAAGAACATTAAAGCTTGTTCTGCATGTCTGAGGCTTTGAAACTATCACATGCTTTTATCTGTTTACCACTTCTTTACCTATAATGATCCCAACTTCACATCGCTGGTCATCAAATCCACAGGTCATCATAGTTCCAACTGTGTCATTGACCACAGCCATAATGTCAGCATCGTAATCCTTCAAAACAAAGAAACAGAATTACAGATGACCGATTGACCAATATGCATAATGGATGTGAAACAGTCAGATTTCCTGGTTTCTTTTTCAGTTTAAATTAACTGTATCCATTTATACACTCACAAAGTCAGAAAGCCAAACTTACCCCTCGCTTCTTAATGGCCTTGTTCAGTAGTTTCACCACATCCATTCCCTCCACACCACTTGCCTTGAAACGCTTGGTCCATGTGAGCAAAACACCCTGAAAAACAGGTCAGGCTGGTAATGCCCTTTGACACTAAAGGGCCACATCTCCTAATTCAATCTCTCTGAAAATCAACCCAACAACAATTAATTAATCAATTAAGCTTCAGTATCACACCCCAGTCCTTGTCCTTCACTAAAGGCTAAATCCTTGTCCTTCAGTACAATTACTATTTAGTGTGTAGTTTTTGGATCATTCTCTGTTGTTTGATACACTAAACAATGTTGACAGTAATCTGCCAATGGCGAAAACAAGGAACAGAGGAGCAGGAATTAATGATTACCCCAAACTGCCAAGTCCTCTGCTTTGACCAGTGTTTCCTTTACAAATTATTTACAGTGCATCCAGTACACAGTAATTAGCATAAATATTAACTAACACAGGTTACCATTAGTGCACTAGAGGTACTCTTCAAAAGATATTCCATGGTCCTATGGTGTTTATAGCATTTGAGTGATAATTAATGATTTTGTTTTACATTCCTCTGCAGGCAAAAAAAAAACATGTCTCTGAAAGATATGGGAGGTTTAGTCCTATCCATTCTGCTACTGGTCTGAGGAGATTATTTCTAAAACACTTTTGCAATTTGGTTTCAGGGAGATTAAGTAAATCAGCTATCAATTTGCCTCATCTACTGGCATGGCTACACGGCAGAATATAAGAGTCCTCAGCTCTCCCTAGATCTGAACTAAAAGCAGGCTATGTGTATGATTTGCAAATGTTTTAGTTATTTTTAAGATGATCATACCTCGTCCAGCTTGGTTTGTGCACAGGGGAAGGAAAAGGTGAATCCCACAGGAAGCTTCTTGTCTTTGATTTTTTGTTTTTCCATAAAATCTCCCAGGCATTCAGCAACATGGTCAAACAGCTGCAAAAAATATACACAGGCAACACGGATGCAGTCCATTATTAATATGAAGGCACTAATATTACATTATTGTGTTTGTTTGGAAATAAAAAGTAATCTTGTCTGAAATGATTTGCTTTTACGAATAGTATATTGATATAAACAATTGTTAATATGAAGAATTAGTTGAATAGTTGAAGTGCTCAAATGTTCTGACTGCCCACTTCTCACCCAGATTTCAAGTGAACACGAAGCTTTTGTTAAACCTTGTGTCAGCATGTACAGCATATTTGAGCACACAAAACAGACACAGCAACCTGCAAGGTTTGGAGATGGGTGTGATCTCAATGAACCGACAGTGCCCAGCAGGAAGAGACAGGAAACGGAGCTCTTACCCGTGTCCCACTGCCATGCATGATGTCTTCCGGAGTGTCGTAAATCTGGCTTTCCATCTGGACTGTCTGTCTCTTCTCGTGAGAGACCTTCACGCGCAAAATCCGAAAGTTAGATCCTCCCAGATCCAAAGCTATAAAGTCTCCCTTTTCTGGAAGAATGAAGGGGCTTCGTGTTAGTCTGCATAGTATTTTCAGAGCTTCTAGTTACAGAGAATGGAAAATTAAAATCCCATAAATTCTATTTTGTGGTATTCTTACTGGTCACATGCAAAGGCTTTGCATTTGTAGTATGAATAAGCTAAGAGGTAAACAAGTGAAGTGCCCCAAAACAGGCCAATTTGGAAACATTGTCGAAGATGTAAAGGAAATTTAAAGAGTTTAGACAGAATTCTGGACTGGAACACACCTTGCAGATAACATTTACTATAGACATGTTTATAGTTTTACATATACAGTAGGTAGCAAAGATCTAAACTACAGCTGTAAAATGGGTAACACTAAGTTTGTAGAACCTACATGTGAAAAGGAGTTAGGTGTTTATGTCAACACATCTTATAATCCAGACAAAGTGGGGAAGAAAGAAAAAGGCAAACATAATGAAAGGATGTGTAGTAAAAATCATAGAATTTAAACCTAGAGATGGTATGTTAGAATTATACAGTGCACCGGTAAGATTCAAAAATATTATTGCTGCAGTACCAGTAATTCACTGACAGGATAAAAAAACTAAACTGTTTAGACTTAAACAGAGACGACTATGAGGGGACCTGACAAAATGTTTAAAAAAATGCAAGACAATGATAGAGTCATCCCAAAGACCTTCTTCATTATCAGCAAAGAACTATAGTATGAACCAGAGTGGAACACACAAAGGGTTGTGGGAGTGTGGAACAACTAACTACCCAACCATTTTGTTCAAGGCAATACCCTGGATTCTGTCAAGAAACAGCTGGAAGGGATCCTGGGATCTCTGGGCTACCAGTAACCAAACAAGCTAGATAGGCTGAATAGCATCCTCTCATTTGTAACCTCCTGATCTGAGGACTCTTATGCTGGTTATTGAGCAGTTTAGCAATATTATTTAAGAATGTTCACATGCCTTCAAGAAGAGAAAAACAAAATTAGGTTTCTCAAAATTAAAACTTTTATATTGTTCTTTCTTTCTACCTCTGTTGAACCTTCTAAAAGAGGGGGACATCCCTTTTATCACTGGTCATTTTAACAACTTGGCATTTAAGCAGCTTTATCTCTGCATAGCAACCAACTATCAAATGCATGCTGCAGCGGTCATTGGATTCCCTTCATTGCCTTTCAGAAAATAAATGAGCAAACATTAAACTGGCCTTTTTCCCCCTTCTGAACACTAAACACTTCAATTACGCCACGCTCAGGTACTCCACAGTATGCTGCAGACAGAAGAATCATTAACATGAGTCCTTCATTAGTTACAGTGAATGTCACAGCAATGCATACCACTGTTTCACATGAACCTCTCCCAGTGCCAGTATATAGACTCAAGCAGGGCCTTTTACAAAGTCCTTGGATGAAAAAACCTCTAAAAAGTGGGCAGGAATAGAGTGAGATGCTTCACTCTTATCTGTACCTTGGCATTTTTTTTCTTTCCTGTGACACAAAGGCAAATAAATTCACAAAATAAAATGGCTAAACACCGCTAGACCGAAAGAACAGGATGTTGTGTAAGTACTGCCATTTTCACTGAGGTGCTAGTATTGTACATGTACTTATGCTTTTCTAAATGAGTGGCAACTAATCATCATCCCTATAGACAACCTCTGTCCGGAAAGTGTTTAATGATTTAGGCAGGGATAATGCAGAGTGTTGTGTTCAGAACTGCTCTTCACATCATAAAGATGATATGGTAATAATGACTGATGAAAAGGTTTTTTTTTAACCTGAAACAGAGGAGACTTAGGGAAGATTACAGAAGAGTTCAAGTTTTAAAAAGATCTTTAAAGATACTGTAAAGTTTACCCAGAACTACAATTGAACCAGGACATGGACATTTAGATTTTGTTGCATAGGAGGCTCATTTTTTGCAACAATCCATCTATCTAAATGAAGCTACAGTACTTAAAATGCATCTCAGCAGAATTCTAGAAAGTTCTTAAGAGAATCTAAATCCAAGTAAGGAATAATGGTTGAACTACAGCTTTAACTACCTGTGACGTTTCTCAGGTTCTTACTGTATGTTTACCAACTCAAATTGTTCCTGATCATGTGACCATGATGGCCACTGGTCCTGCAAGGTCAGCCTTTTCTTTTCATGTTGTTTGATTCGGTATTTGTAAGATCGCTTCAGAGGCACATATCTCGACAGTTCAGTTCAAAGGGAAAATCAAAAAGAGATTGTATCTGCGGGCTGTGTTCTACCTCTCTTTTTTAAATTATCACTGTGGGACAAAATTCAGATTATATAGTCGAAAAGCTCAGAGGTGAAGATACAGTATATGAATTCACATGCATGATTACTGAATCCAATCTCAGATCTGACTACACAGGAACCCCAGCTTAGAGTACCCTCACACACAGTGCTATTGCCCAACAGCCAGCTGTTCTCTCACACTGAGCCCAATTAATCCCTGCCAGTGTCCTGCCTTAATAACACTACACCAAACATCAACAGAATGGATGCAACCCTCCAGAAAAACTAGAGGGGCCTTTTTAAGCACAATTAAAATAATGTAATTAGAAAGTAAGGACCAAGACCACGCTGAAATAATTTTAAAATCTTGACACCATAAGAACAATAAGACATATAAATATTTTAAAGATGAGTTTCATCAGTTCTAGCTGAGGTTATAATTATGACGATGGCTCTGAAAGTGTATTTTCATATTTATCGGAAAGACTGCCTCACATGATTGTCTCCCTTTGCCTTGTGAGGCCCATGCTAGGTTATTTATAAGGTGTGACATGAGTCGGAGCCAGGCTGAAGTGGGCTGAGTGTAAAGTGGGACTCCCTTGGCACCTGACATGGGGGTAGTAACACTTGGCAGGCATGGCTGTGCTATCTGAGTTAATATACGTGTGCTTATGAGTAAGGTCCTGTAAGAAAGACGGGAAAGATTGCAAAGATGATAAAAACAGGTGTACTCAAATAAATCATGAGAACTTCCTGAATGTATGCCTACGTTGTGATTTTAACAAAAGCAAAAATGATGTAACTACCATGACACATTTTGTTTGAGATTCATTTTAAATCGACTCCACTGTTTGCTGAAATTATGTTATACCAACCTTTTGATTCAGACATTACTTACGAATCATACGAATGAACTAAACACCTGCTTCCCCCTTGCAGGACGATGTCCTCAACACAGCACCGTCTTCACATGACAGTAACCGTAGCAGTGGAAAATTAAAATCTGCTGTTTTGAGGACCATTTACGATGCAGATGAGAGACCAGGAGAGAACCAGGACAGACTTTTTCTAGATTTTCTTTTTTTACCCATTGGCTCATTATTACTCAGCTCACAGCAACCAGTGGATCCTGAGTGGATTTAATCTATTTTCATTGCTCTAACAAATCGAGATGTTATGGCACACAGTCCAGCTTCCGTTTTCATTATTGCAGCACTAATTTTATCAAATTGCATGGTACTGTAACTTAAGGTCGTTCCACCTTAAATCCTGTGCTCATCGCTAAGAAACCTGATTGCTGTCAATCAAAAATGCAATATGACATATACTGTAGTGTCAGTTGCTTCATATCACCCACTCAAATTCACTGTAAGACGGGCATTGCAATGATTAAGTGGTTGATCTCAGATATTTGATACAATTTTAAAAAGAAAAAAAGTATTTTACATGTATATGGTGTATATACCATTGGTCTAGCCCATCCCAGAAATACTGAAAGGAGAAGGTCACAGACATTAAAATAGAAGAAAAACGTATCGGAGATTCCAGTTCATCTGCCATCACTGTTGAAGGTCAAACATACTGTAAAGCTGCTCTGAACATCACAAGTATATCTGATCTTTTGTTAGCTTGGATCAGGCCCAGAAAGAGAGTTCCAGGAGTGATAAGCAATTGAATAAAAACAGTCTAGCCTGCCCTAGCCTTAATAGGATTAATTAATTCCACAAATGTAAAACAGATTTTTGCAGAGGGCAACCTAGCAATGGATATTGATTGCATTGCTGCATGCACAGCACGGCCCTTGAGTCAGATAAAACCCTTTTCTGATATTGAGGTGGGAAGGTACTTGATTTTCAGTTGGAACAATGCCACACTGGGGATTCCAGTCTTACTCTGTCAAAACATGTCGGGAGCTCACCTGATCCATCAGGTATGGACCTCACAAAGGTTGGCAGCATCTTCACAGAAGCTGTGGGGTTAGTGTCCCTGGTCAGGCCATTTTCCAGTTCTCTTCTGAAGCGAGCCATGACATCCAGTAGTGTTTCATCAGAGAAACGCATGGCGTACAGGTACTTATCGATCTGAAAGCAAACAGAGGCAAAACCAGCCCATTGTTAACCCTGAGGAGAAACCAGGCATCTTGCATTAGTGACCACTTAGATTATCTTCACTCCTTTAGTTCAAATGGATTTCTACCACTCTTATTGGAGCCATCCTGTACCAACATAAACTTTAAGTTCAATAATTGAACAGTCAGACTTTAATGAGCAAGAAGCTCATGAGAAGGTGTTCTCTAATTTATTCTCATCTTTTTTTGTTCTACAGTCTCAGCACTCATTGGGTTATACATTTCTAACACTGCTAAAATCATAGAGTTAATCTTCAACCTTCTCCATGTTTGGCTTAGAAAATTAAATAGGAAACAACTGCTCAATAATTTCATCTAGCTTGTTGTAATATCAGCTAAAATCCACATTATGTAATGCTTTAGATTAATTATGAGGACTTCAGATTAAGTCATTTCAATTGAAAATAACTTTTCAATTCCATAAATAACTTGCTCATCAGACCTGAACTTATCCTGGTTTCTATGGAGTTAAGAGAACAAGAGGGACTTCTGTCCCCTAAAAATCTGAAAGCCAGTCCATCACAGGGATTACCCCCAGAAGTGCTAGACCTCACTTACACAGCTGGAGTGAAGTACCTCACTCAAAGGTACAACAGTGTCTGCACTGCAGGGACCTAAACTCACAGCCCACCATTTAGGGGCCCACCTAGTCCCAGCAATATGCTACCCTCAATATCATGTGGACAGTATGTGAAAAGAAAAAATAATATTTATCATTATCTACAAATGAAAGGACGTGAAGAAATATATAGATATCCTACTAATACAACCATATAATTAGAATTGTTTTCTGCTTAGTAATGTTATTGCTGTCTTTTTAAATTAGCATATTGACTAAAATTCTGTATACAAACAGTATTTACCACTAGAAGACAATCAACCGCCTGAAGTCTACTTCACAGGAATGAAACTTAAATCTGGATTAAAAAAACAACCTACCTATAAATCGCAAATTATAAGATCAATTCTCAGTCTTCGTTAGGTTTGTCTTTGGACAGAACTAAGAAGACTTGTGCCCAACACAGTCACCAGGTTTATCATTCCTGAATGCCAAAGTTTTTTATGTAATATGGGCCTCAGTGTCAATATGCTGATAGAAATAACTTAATTTGCAGATCAGAGGAGTTAAAAAAAATTTAATCACCATAGGCTGACCTTGGGTTATACAGACAGATGATAGTCATGAAAATGTGTGTATGCAGGGAAGGATCATTTTAAAGATTAATCAGAGGAGAGAACCTACTTGTTACCAGAATAGTAGGAACTAAAATATAAGGATGTTTAACCTTACAGCTGTTCCTGCCACTTAGCAAACTCTAAAGAGGTTACATTATGATAAATGAAGATAGCTGAAGACAGGAATTTAATGCTTCTAGCCGTGAACTGGTATCAGCTGATGAAGATGATAATGGTGGAAAGATATATTTAAATGTGTTTCTACCGATTACACACTGAAGAGAAATGTGTAGGTCTGGAAGAACGAAGAGATGGAATCTTTTGTTCTTAAATGGAATGTGCACACCTATAAGGAAAGACAGTTCTGGCTCTCATCCCTAAAATCTCAACAAGACAGCATAACAGGGAGAGAAACCTTTCTGAGTACGGTATCCTACATTCAGCCTCTACGGCTTAATTCGTAAGAGTAGGGTTGATAACCCCAGAGTGCAACCCAAAATCAACCTTGGGCTTGCATAATCTGGCCTACCTACAGTACACCCTTCACTGAACTGGTAAAGCAAAGTCACTTATTCCCCTTATCTGCTACATGGAGGGGCACCTGGTGCCTAATGGTGTCCGTGCGTCACTCAGAGAGTCTCTGCACTTCAGTGCTGGGTGAGACGGATCCCCTCCTTTATGTAAAGCACTGTGGGATCCTTTGGGATAAGAAGTGCTACATGTAGTAGCTGCAGGAATTAATTAATTATTACGTGCCACACATTGCAGGCAGTGTGAAATGTTTCTTATAAATAATAAAAGAAACAGTCCTTTACAACCCTCAGGACACCTAGGATATCTATCCGAGGACATTGAAAAGCCACTGAGCTACTATTGTGTGTGTGGCTGAGGTGGAAGGTTGTGCCCTACTGTACCTACACAGGTTTCTGCTCTGACTTTGACAGAGGTCAGTCAGAGAGAGGTCAAGCTCTCTGATAGAGATGTTTCTGAATATCTAAAATTACGCCTCAAACTTTCATGTATTTCTTAGACCAAATGAATCACACACACTAATAAGGCACGTTAATTGCTTTATGTTAGAGAAAGGGGTGGATGGACCATCAGTTTGGGTTTTACGACAAATACACTATTGTGGGCATGTGTCAGAAAGATAAAAAGCAGGTTTATAATTAACCTTACACTTCCTACTGTTACTTATTCTTTGCAATCATTTCAGGATATTGTCCTGGACAAGTCCAGTAAAACATTATGGAACTTTTGATGCCAGGATGGGTAATTCATAAGGGCATTATTAATACGATTATATTTAGTCACAATCACATTTCAGCATTAATAACTAGCAGTATAAATCAAATCCTATTTTTCAATTTCAGCAGTTATTGCAGAATTGAGGCTGGGACATTTTTTAAATTGAACTTTACATTCAATTTCTTAGTTCACCAACCTCATTCTGTCCCCTACAGATTTAGATACTACTATTTAGTTTAGATCATCTTCATCTTTAAAGCAGAAACTATCATCATACACAGGTCATTTTTCTTACAGATTGAAATATTGGAAAAGAGATGGGCACCAGCTAAACATAAAGCTGTCTTCTTTCAAGAAAGGACTAGGTGAGAATCTCAGATTAATTAGCTTCTAAAAACCAAATGAGCAAGATGTGTTGAATGGCCTCCTCTCATTTGCAACCATCAAAATTGTATTCAAAGAGTGTGTATCCAATTTATTTAAGCGCTATAAATAGAGGAAACCGGAATTACATCTGAGATTTACATTAGGGAATCTCCTGTTTGCTCAGCAGTGGCCATCTGTTAGCAATCCAATAGATTAAGACCTGTAGTTGGTGTTCTTAGGTTTGGAATGTAAAGAAGCAGAGGGAAACTTTTCGAAAGACTGGAGCACTGAGTGAGCAAAATCTGCAGCTATTAAACAGTGGTGCTGAACGTTTTCAGTTCAATTAACATTTTCAATTAACTGGGAAATGATTTACCATTTTCTGATCAGAATACAAAACAGCTTCCATGTCTTCAATGGTATAACATCCACTACACACACAGTATTATTTTAATTTAATTACAGTAGGACTTCAAATGTTTATTTTTTAAGAATTATCTCTTTCCAAGGTGAGCACTATCGGTTAGAGAGGAGCAGGTCGAGTGTGGATAGAAAGCAGTGTGGCAGGTTTATTTCTATAATAACTAGTGCAGAGACTAAGGGAAATACTTCAGCCTACTAAAGAAATTAGGTTCTTACAAACAGTTGAGACTCCTCAAACACAGTTTTAATGGACTGGCTTCATCATCTGTGGTTTTCTGAGTGTTTATTTTGTTATTCTTTATTTAATTCGTTGTGAAATGACTTGAAGCACCACACGATTGGTGACATTTCTTTATTTTTTACAGGTGATTTTCGTAATCCTCAGGCAAAGTACGATAAAGGGAGCTCATGAGAAGAGTAATAAAGTATGACACACCATGACAAGGTATAGCTATTTGAACAGCACACACCTCAGATGAGCACAGTAAATCATGACTCAGGGCTATGCAAATTTATGAGGACTGACTCAATATCTTCCAGTGAGGCAGGTAGTCAGAGAGTTTCCTGGTTAGACACCTTAGAAAGCTATCTATAACACTCAAAAGTATTGCCACAGACTTGAAATAGGCTTGTAACACCTTGTTGACTTAGGGATTTTTGTATTGCACACATTAAGATATCATTCATTGGAAGATTAATCTATATTTCAAAAAAAGCACAACAATATCAAAACCTTTAACTTATAATTAGCTGGTTGCCTTGCATCTGATTTATTTCATGGTAATGAGAAAAAAAGGGAAGAAATAAATGTTTTGTTCTCAAGCTACATATGTTGAAACAGAAAAACAATCTGATGCTAATATATCAGTCATACAGAGATAGGGCTAAGTGTATTTGGCATGCCATTTTAATGTGTAGGGAAGAGGCCCACCAGACTGTTCTCTTAGGCAGTTTTATTTATCTGATAACACCAGCTTAGGAAACTCAAACTGTGACCCAGTGTACTTACTTCACTTAAGATGTTTGCTTCAGTTAAGAATGCAAACCAGTGATAACCACCAAGAGTTTATTTACTGTCAGTTTCCTTCTTTATCTGGGATGTTGAGCAGCTAAAGTTACATATGCATTATTACAGCTAGGGCTCTCTCCTCGATCACTAAACATTTAAAACACCAAGGAAATAGATTTCCTCAGATATAGAATGGGGAATTGAACACTTCTCTGCAAGAGTCCTTAACTTAAGTAGTTAACTATAAGATATTATTACAGTGAGAGGTTTTTTTGCTGTGCTGTTACTGAAGAAAGCTATGTTTATCAAAGGAATCACTCAGAAATTAAATCTTGTTTACATGTCTGTGAATTTTCTACTCATGGAAGCAGACATGTAGTTACAGTTAACAAAAACTTCCCCCTCCAATAACATTTAGTCTCATAATGAATTCCTTATTTACATTCATCTTAGTTCTTTATACGCTTTATATGAACAATTTTTGTCACTACATTTTGTGAACTATGGCCTAGTAAATGAGGCTGCGACCATGAAACACATTTCATTTAATTCAAGTGTCACTCTTTCTATACTAATGGTAAAAATGGTTTTACAGGTCTCAACATCTAGCAGCTCTGTGTGTCCAAGAGTGTATCCGTAGGCCCATGGCATTAACGTTAACTCGCCCAGTAATCCATCAATGTGGCAAGTCTGCATGGCTTGTATTGCCATGGCAACAGCACACACTGGGTTCTAAAAAATCAACCCCTTTGTTTTTTAAAGTGGTCCTAATTTGAACTAGATGAATAGTGATCTCCAATTAAACTAGACCTGTTTGATCAAAATTAATTGTGGCATTTATTTTTCAGATATGGGTTAAATTAACAATTTAAAATAAATTGTTTCCTCATTTTGGTTTCCTTCTTTTACTTCTTCCAGATTTTTGAAAGGAATTAATCTTTGCCATAGAAGATATTTATCTGAGCACCTACAAAACTGTGTTTTATTCAAGATGATATAATCTAAGATTTATTTTGAAATTCTAATTAATATACTGTTGAGAGCTTGGGCTTGAATTTTAAACTTCACTAAATTCCAGTTTGTCTAACTGTAAAACCATTAATCAAATCTGTCGCTAAATGTGCAGTACAATGATTTCACTTATAAGAGCACTAAACCGCACACTCTGCTTTTGAGTGACTTCATCTTTGGAAATGGAATCTCCATTTAGGTTATTATAGTCTTTTCACAGTACTTAAGGCACATGGTTCTGATCCTAGCTTATGAGCTGTTCCACAATTAGAGGTTGTGACATTACAGTCAGCAGTATATTAAAATGAAATATTTTCCCCTCACTATAGCCTCCTTCCACTCTATGGCTATCACAATCTGGCCACAGAACAGAGCTCCTTGATACAAGAGAATATTTTCAGTGCTAGCCTGGGTACTGAAGCTATGAAACATTATCTTTGACAGAGGGCAATCTTTGCCCTTGAATCAGCAAGTGAATTAAAAATCGGAACTTTCTCAGTTAGAAGACAGAATTGTGGAAGTTTTATTTTGGAGATGGGGTAGAAAGCCCTCCCAAAAGCTCTTCTACAAAATAGAATACAAAAATAATTATTTTGTCACCATTTGATTGATTTTTCCCTTCAGACATTCACTCTAGGCCAGGGACCCAACTACTACAACACAATGGGATTTCCCTACAGACAGGTAGCCAGGGCTTTTTATATCCCACAGAAGAGTCTATTTAAAGACAAAATCTGTTTTATTGAATGATACTTTATCATCCTGTATCCTGTAAATGAATCTCTGTAATCTAATAGAGGGTGGTTTACCGTTCACATGGTAAAAAATGTCAGCTGTCCATTCTTGTAACTCACCACAGTGTTGGCCTTTAATTGGCCTCCCTACACACATTGTTGCGTTACTTAGATTCTGAACATTTTTCTATTTCTGTCAAATAGTATTGAATTAATTCAATTACTACTATATAATAGAATACAATATAATAATACATTATTATATTTCAAAAGCTGTCTTTATTATGCTAATTTGGTTGTTTTGAGGGTGACGATTCACTTTTGTATTGATCACATATCACTAAGAATGACCCCACCCACACATGAATTTCCCACTTCTCAAACATAAGACCACCTGCGTAAACCTTTGAACAGGATTAATAAAGGGTTAATTTTTGTATTAGTATTTAAAGTATTAAGTTGGATCCAAATACAGGAACGGAGCACCATTTACGGATCAGGACTTCCCAGCTCTATCACTCTACCTCTGAGACTCATCCTTAAATCAGCAGGCCTGAAGGCATGGCAAAGAGGAGTCAGAACAATACTCTACAAATACTTTCACCTTTCTCTAAGATACACATTGCTATAATAATGCAACACAATATAATTTAATTCTGGTTTTTAGGGGGAATTGCCACAGATGTATTTTCAGTACCGATGATTATAGGTATAACACATTGTATGTACTCTTACTGCAGTTTTAATAATGTTATTGAAGAGGACCTTGTAATAATATTATGAATATACTATTCACTGTAATTTTACCTTACATGCAAGTTTATCACATTATTTCACATCATGGCGTGTATTATTGTAACTACTTCACTATTACATATTCACCAATGAACGCCTTTTCTATGCTCTAACAGCACTCGTTCCTCACACAGCTGTAAGTTAAGCACACCCTGGATTTTGGAAACTATATCAACATCTGTAAGCTGAGCAGCTGAGGCACCTCTCTTCTGATGTACATTCAAAGCGCAGTCTTCACTTACAGCACCGAAAGAGTGCACTGAGTAGAGTAGGCCTTGAGAAGGGAGGAGTATAAATTTAAACCAAAATACGGACGACTCGGTTCTCAGATGCTTGGAAAACTAACCAAAAACAGAATTCAAAAAACAACTCTTAGCTTTGGCAATTTATAAAACCAAACTTTAAAAACCCATAAAAACCTCACTCCGGTCCCCAGTCAGCTAGACCGACACCTACATCCTGATTTCAAGGACACTGCAGCACCACAGATTACAGGCATTGCAACCACCTTGGCCTTCTCTGCCAAAACATGATTTGCTGGAGTAACAAATAAATTAGAGCCCTTAGACCTCAGTGACAAGTACAGTAATACATTTACATTAAAAATATAAACATAGTCACATCCCCCTACCTGGCTCCTAACCTCATATTTCTAAGACTGCAGGAATGTTTCGAAACACAGCCAGTTTGTCAGTTTGCCAGGGCTTCCGGACTCACCTTTTTGACCTGGTCATCCTTAAGTTCTGTGAAGTAATAGGCCAGAAGCTGGGCTGCTATCATCCTGCCTGGGTTGTGCGTGTAACAAGAGGGGGAAAAGCCCGACACAAGGAAATCCTTCCAGTCGAGTCCGTAAACCTTCACCAGATCCCTTTTTTACAAGAGAAAAGCCAGCCTTCACCCTGATCGTCCCTGTTCCCTTCTGGTATCTGCACAGTGTACAAAATGAAATAAAAAAAGCAGGATCTACATTCACTGTGGCTTACTCCTCTAACCACCAGCCAGCCAGCTCAGAGAGATGCAGCAGGAGCTGGAATGGTAACTAGCTAAACCCTGCCCACTTCCTGCCTTGTCATTGGCTGAGATACCGGAGCTGTTTTGCAAAGGAGAGTCAAGCTGACGGCTGTCTCATTCTCCTTCTCAAGAGCGATGGGCGGGGGAGGGAGCTGCACTTACTATGGTAAAACCACAGAGCACATTCGCCAGCCCTGCTTCCGCAAAGGAGTCGCCATGTTTGGTGCCTGAGCATCACTAAAACAGCCCCACCATGTGTGCTTCACAACAGCCTACAGCTCTCCCACTCTCACACTGCAGTGTAGAGACAAAGGGAGGAGGCACATGAAGATTCCTGAACAAGTCAATATAAGCTGAGTAATGCTTCCCTCTGCCTCAAGGTGAACCAAAACACTATGCTCTCTTTGGCCACTCACATATCAATATATACAAACAAAGCTCATGGTAAATTCTAAGGTTTGTCCTTTGCAAGAGGAGGAAACCCGGAAGCTTAGATTCTAAGGAAAGGGAACACTTCAAAGAATGAGAAAAGCCTTATAAAGGTCTATGAAGAACAAATGCAACAGGAGAGAGACAACGATCTGGATGACCTCTACCCCAAAAGGAAAAAAGGCAGATTCAACTGACGAAACAAAGAGAGGAACGGGAACCAAAGAGTGTTCTTGTGTTGCAAATGAAATGGCTTCCGAAACTCTGACGGTGCCACATTGTCCGTGCTACTGCTTCTCCCTGCACAAGAAGGATCTCAAGGAGAAAATGAATAAATCGTGGCTCTCCTAAACAAGCTGCATTTGCATGAGCTCTACAAACCTTTCCCCGCTGTTTTTCTGTGATCAAATTTCACTTTTGACATAAATGGGCCTGGTTGCGCCTGCTAACTGCCAAACAAATCCTGAGATCAGAGCCAAGGCATTCATCTGGCAGACTGAATTACCTTCTCACTGCTAAAGAGGCCAGTTACTACAGGACCTATTGATAAAGACAAACATCATACTGTGGCTGCCAAGCCTGCACCTGTTTTAAGGATACATACCCATCGCATAAAAAGAAATCAAAACACACAGTCTGAATTTCACAGACTCTCACACCATATTGATAAAAATCCCAATTATATGGCTTTTACACAATTTTCCATCTAGCAATTTGCAATGATGAAAAAAAGCCTATGTCAAAACTATTGCTGCAAAAAAATAGTAGAGTCGTTTTGTGGAACTGTTCAGTATTTCGATTCATTTCTCAGTCTGAACTTTTTTAAAGCAATCCATCTCTAATTACAATTAACTCAACTAAAATACCATATTAAATACCAAAATGGTCAAAATATTTCAGTAGGTTTTGTAAATGGAGTAATGTGACAAGGAGTTAAGCAAAGTTTTATGAAAAAAAATGTGGAGGACTGGTTAGGGCTCTGCAGACTGCGCCTGGGTGGAGAAGCAATCTTGAGCAAAATACCCAGCTGTATAAAGGGGTAGAAGTGTAAGTAACCTTTTATAAAAACATCAACATAATTAATAATTATTAATAGAGATCTTTGCATTCTTTTGTGCTTTTTATTCCAATGAATCCCAAAGAACTTCACATATTCACACATCACTAAAATACAGCCCAAACAACACTGAATTTCAAGTGAAGGAGGGAGAACTACTGAAACTACTAGCTAAATTAACATCGAAATAACAAAAAGAACTTTTAAATAACAGAAGCGAGTTGATCCTCTCAAGGAAGTTGGGAACAACTATGAATCCATCCACACAAACCTAACGCTGACTGAAGTATAATAACCCGCAGCGACCTTAGTTTTACTCTCATTCTCTCGATCATATTTATACCGGGACGCAGCAGCACGATGTGGTACTCAGTGACCTTGATAAAGTCACAGCGCTCAAACCATGTTAAAAAGAAATGACTCCCTCAGTCTGGGGTTCCCTAGCAAATTAATTTGTTAGTAATATATTTAAATAAACTCAAACCCAATAATTTAAAAAAATGTTCAAAACTCTGGGATATTTATAACAGACTTGGAGGGGGAGCTGTGTGACGGACATTTCTCCTCTAATTGACCTGTGTATGTTATAAAAGCACAAACATATCGCAACGATTATCAGTAACCGACCAGGTCCCCTAATGTAAACAACCTCTACGGGTTTCAAACCGCTCCACGAGGCCCTGGCGCCCACAGGGTTAAATCCTATTCCCCACCCCGCTGCAGCAGAGGTGCCTACATGCTGCGCTCAACGTAACAGAAACGTGCTCTGACTCGTACGACCAGATAACACGCCCTTTCTTGACGTTTTTTTCCCCTCTCTCCAGGCAGCTGAGCGGAGCCTCCCCCTCTCTTCTTTACTAAGCAACCCCCAACACACGCACAACTCGCTGCCCCCTCCCTCTTAAGTGCTCAGCCATCATTAAACCGACAGGGTAGGATTACACCGGAATGCGAAGTTTTCCCCACAGCGCTGTGGCCTTACTTGCATTTAAGACTAAAAGGATGAATGTAATGTGGGTTTAGGGCCTTTTTCATTTCCTTTGTCTCAAAACCTAGATTAAAAATTAAAAACTGCGGCTCCCCTCAAATGAACCCTTCTCCAGTTATTCTCCGGCTGGGAATGAGAGTGGAGCAGAGAGAGGCTGCAGGCGCGTCATCGGAAAATGTCAGCCCCAATTATATTAAGAACTACAGGGATGACTTCGGTGTCCTGAATCAGCACTTCGTAATGAGAGATCTTTACACAGCGCGGCTAACAATACAACTCTCTTCTGCTTACAAAATTATTTCTTGAAGAACTGTGATGCATTAAATATATTTTCCCGATGTTTGAAATAATCTCTTTACACGCTGCAAACCGAGTTTTAGTACCTATCAATTATAAGAATTCGAACTGTTATAGTTGCAGTAATTGTTACATACCAATAGGTTTAAATAATTAGAAATCACTTTATAGCATCTCCATTTTAAAGATCAATGAAAGAATATCGATAAAAATTTAATCTAAGTTTGATTCTTTTCTCTAATAGCCTAATAACCTGATTGATATTTTCCAGGCTGGTCAAAGTATTAAAATGTAGGTACAAATTGTATTTCAGGGAAAAAACGTGTTTTATAACATACTGATACATGTTTTAAGTTTTAAATTGTGCCATATGTGCCATATATGGAAAAAGCCTTATATCTGCATGAATCAAATTATTGTACTTTTTTGTTCAGCATATTATTGTGCTCTGGTAATTTATTTTATAATAATAATAATTAATAATTGCTTACACTTATATAGCGCTTTTCTGGACACTCCACTCAAAGTACTTTACAGGTAATAGGGACTCCCCTCCACCACCACCAATGTGCAGCATCCACCTGGATGATGCGACGGCAGCCATAGTGCGCCAGAACGCTCACCACACATCAGCTATCAGTGGGGACGAGAGCAGAGTAATGTAGCCAATTCATAGAGTGGGATTATTAGGAGGCCATGATTGGTAAGGGCCAATGGGAAATTAGGCCAGGACGCCGGGGTTACACCCCTACTCTTTTCGAGAAACGCCCTGGGATTTTTAATGACCACAGAGAGTCAGGAGCTCGGTTTTACGTCTCATCTGAAGGACAGCGCCTGTTTACAGTATAGTGTCCCCATCATTACACTGGGGCATTAGGACCCACATGGACAGCAGGGTGAGTGCCCCCTGCTGGCCCCACTAACACCTCTTCCAGCAGCAACCTTAGTTTTTCCCAGGAGGTCTCCCATCCAGGTACTGACCAGGCTCACACCTGCTGAGCTTCAGTGGGCTGCCAGTTGTGAGTTGCAGGGTGATATGGCTGCTGGCCATATCTGCTTATCTTTCACGTAAACAGTCTGACCGCTGGGGCCACTACCAGGATGACTGAATCGGGGTTGAGAGAAATTTCAGTCACACCCACAGGATATTCAATGTGTGTTGTCTCCTCCAGCAAGGAGATTATACAGTAATCACAAATATGCAAAGTCAGAGTAACATTCTCCACTCTGTATTGCCAGTACCTGGAACTAAATAAAAAAAGAGCCAGTTAAACCTTGAGGCCTTTCAAGCTTAAATTACCCCCACAGCTACTCTAATACATATTCAACCCGATTCTATACTCCTTAGATCAATTGGATAGCATTCTTTTTAAATATTGAAAATATAAATTGGTGTTGTGTATTAAGAGTTAGTTTAAACTTGATTTCTTGATGGTCCTTCAATGATATCTTCTTAATCCTCTATTGTGATGTTACTTATTGTAAAGTACCCTGCTGTGTGACTTAAATGACCACATAAAAACCTCTTTTTCGCAAAAACACCTCATAAATCCACTCACTGTGCAATATATCGAGATCAGAAATGTTTTTGAGATAGACAGGTTAGGACGAGTGCAGTAGCACAGGGTTGCCGAAGAACAGCTTCAAAACATTTTTGGTTTGGTTAATGAAAACCATCTTTTCATGGAAATGAAATGCCCCATAACATCTGTAAAATATTGTCAGTATTTTCACCTATTTTCTACGAAAAAAAAACTGTCAATATGGTTTGATATTCTAAAAAAATATTCCCTTTTTCCTTAGTATACATCTATCTTTCTGGTTTAATATGATGTGAGATATGAAGGAGTAACATTTTCTTTTCCACTACAAAACTTTGACAACCATACCCTTAGCAAGCAATTTGTTGTTTAAACCAAGGGTCCCCAATACTGCTCCAGTACAGGGCAGTGGTTTCTACAGTTTTCAGTTCAACTGGTCTCTTACTCAATCAGCTCTGGTCGGTTTAACAGCTTCTTCCTGCTCTTCAGCACAATCTTCAAGGACCAGGATTGGGGACCCCTGCTGTAAACTGTCAGCTGATATCCTGCCTCTGCGCTCAATAGCTGTGTGGGGGTTACCGTAGCAACTGTAGCCTCATGTCGGTTGTGTAAAAAAGGTCACTTTGTCACCTCATGAGCAGAATCAGCCACTGAGCCCCAGGGGAGGGGGGTGGTGTTGTTGGGAACAGTTGCATGTGGATACTTGCTTGGCTGCCAGTGACCATAAAAGGATTACCTTCCACAAGGAATGTGCAAGAAGTCCACTTCTAAATTCAGGAGGTCACTGTTGTCACTGTTATCTGGGAGCGATTTGGAAACTATGGAACGCGTGGCAAAGCCATAGCACTTTATTGAAACTGTTACAAATAGTTCCGATTAGTGAGTCATTTTTTAAACTGGGCTCAAGTAGTTCTGTAATGTGGCAGGCCTAGGGACTAGCCTGTCCTAAAGGAAGCAGAATGTGGAGCTCCTGGGGTTGCCAATTAACTGGTTGAATGGTGTGAATGTGAATGCAGTATTGTCTTTCCAGTGTTCAGTCAATGAGCCAATCGGTTTCTCCGGGAGATCCACACAGCAGCCCTTCTGTATCTAATTCAGGTCAGGACAGCCCCTAGCCCTGCAGCATCACTTTCTTTAAACAATTCGTTTTTGGATCTGGGTGGCACGGTGTTTTGTACATTGATGTCGCTGCCTCACAGCTTTTGTGTCCAGTTGCAGACCAGGCTGCCTCCTGCACAGAGTTTAAACTCATCCCTGTGTATGTGAGTTTTTGCAGGGCACTCCAGTTTCCTCACAGTGTTCAAATGAAACGATTATGTCATTTTTTAATTTGTTCCCGTATGTGTGTGTCCTGTGACGGACTCGTCCAGTCTATTGGCTCCTGGGTGCTGCACACCCTAACAAGAATAAGCAACTTTCTCATAGCTGAATGACGGATGGAAGTTTTAAACTGTTTCAGTGAATTCAGTCATGATCTACTGATGAAATATAACAATTTTGTCGGTAAATACTGTAAAGTCATTTGGAGAAAAGGAGTCACATTTTATATTTCCTTTCTTAAATTGGTGCAAGTAATTAGTATAAATAGTGTATAGGAAATTGGTGACATTAAAGTCTCAAAAAGAACTAACTTTGGGTGAAATCCTATGAGATGATTCAAATCCTGCTACTGTATATACCTATTTATTTAAATTATTTGGAAATAATTTACATTTGAATTACAACTACTTTAATTTTGAATAAACAATATAAAAAGCCAGTGTGAGAAGAACTGCCAATAAAGAATATATACTGTACACTGCATTCCAAAAATAAAGCTAGTTATTTCTTGTTTTGAAGTGAAAATTTGACGGGAAGCCAAAAGAATGAACTGTTTTATCCCCAGAAAATAAAACTTTAAATGAATAAGAGTTTGAATCCTTTTAATGGTGAGTAATGTCTCACATATGAAATTCCATTTAAACAATAAAATCTATTTTTATTCATATTTTTTATAGAATTGTTGAATGTTTTGCACTGAATCTCTGTAGTTTTCACTCAACATAAAAAAACAGCATTCCAATTTCCTCCCAAAAGGAAGCTATGAGCATTTATACTTTAAAGCAGAGAAAACATTTAGCACCCAAGGCCAATCTTTTACTCAGAATAAATGGATATTGTACTCTAATTCTCCAAAATTATTTTACGTTACAAATTATGATTACTGCTGAAGCAGACATTAACCATAAAGGATGCTAACCCATTTGAAGGATTAATCGTTTCAAATATTTCAATCTAAAAACAGATAAATAAGGCTAGCACGTGCCTTATATGCTTTTATTCAGATAACCGCTCACAAAATTAACTCTACATCATTTATTTGATATTATTTTATCATATACAGACAGTTGTATAAGATAAAATAAAATCAAACAGGTTATCACCAGGCAAAAATATAAGACCTGGTCCTTTTCACACCACAGTATTCACAAAGTGTCATTTACTCTACCATATTGTCTTGAACTAGACCACACCACGCAAATCATTCAGAGCCACCTGAAAAAAAAACAGTCCACAGGCAAAAGTTATCGGTGACATACAGTAACTGGAAACAAACGTCTTGATCTAACTGTTCCAACACCCGCTTTAAAACGAGAAACACCTAGTCTGTACGTACATGTGGTGGAATCTCTTCATCGCTTTCCATTGCTGTAGGGAAGTTTTCTGCCAGAAGATTATCTTGTCTGAAAGTCAGTCCTTAGCATTTGTTCCTGCAGAAAGGATTCAGCAGGATTTAAGTAAGCACGGTTACATAATAACACAGTGACCCCTCTCAATATCCTTCACTCTGTAGTTTCCATCAGTTTTTCAACATAACATTTATCATAAAGAAATATAAGAATAAAGCTGGAGAAGAAAAGAGGTGATACTAGGTAAATAAAGATATTCCAGCAGGTAATCAGTAGTCTGAACAAAAATGATCCAAAATCTTGAACAGTCACCACAGGTGAAAGCAGCAAGAACAATTTTGTGCAGTTCTGTGGATCATAAAATTAAAAGCAGAGCTTTAAAATAATCTTTTTAAATTGACGTGGCAGATAATCCATGCACCCACCTGCTTTTTACCAATAGGCTCGAAAGCAACTATTGATAGAGACGGAGTGAAAATAAATTTGTTGGTGGTTTTGTTACATTTATACATAAATACAATCAGTTTACTTGAGAGATGACATTTTGTAACAAAATCCTTTGTATGGAATATTTACTAGAAAATTATTTTCTCAAGCTATAAAGGCTTAAACTGAATATACAGTAATTGTCTTTATTTCAAATATTCTTACTCCACTTTTATTGTTAGCCTTAAACTATTACATGGATAATGAAATATGCTTGATTTTTTAAAACATAAAGTTAAAAATACTGACCCTTATCAGTGAGAAGCTAACAGGACACTGAACCAGCTAGCAATAAGGTATTCTGGATTCACTGAATTTCTTACAAATGTGAAAATTCTTTTTTTAGGATTAAAACACAAAAAACACTAAATCAAAAACATCAGACTGGACATCTTCATAAAAAATAAAGTGTATTTTGATTCTATTTGAAATATTTATAGCAATTCTTACTATAAAAAGTAATGAACTTTGAAATATTTTGGGAATAACTAGATTTCTTGAGAGTGGCATTTGGAAGCAGAAATTCACACATCGTGCAATCTGTAACTCATGATTTTTTTTATTGTTTTAAAGGTATGCTAATCAAGGCACAATTGCGTTTGTCAGCAACTCTTTGTTCACCATTGGTGAGCTGTCCCAAATCACACCACATTGACAGAGCACCCAGCTGTGGATTTAGGAAATTATAAATGAACCTTTCACAGGAGGCAGACTGGAGCCATTTAAAGATTTTCCAGTCCTTTGATCCTGGTAGCTCAAGGCACTTTGGAGGTCATAGCAGCATTTTGAATTTGAAATGAAGGTCATTAAGTCAGTTACTAGTTGAGTTATGGAGCCTTTAACGTGACAGAGGCCTGGATTAACTCCACACTGTGCCCTGTTTACCAATGCCAACAGTGCCCACCAGCAGGTACTGCATTTGGAATTGGTGGTTATATGGTATGATAAAGTTTTAATCTAGCCCGGGTGACTCTTACTATGCAAAGAACTTGTAGTTTTAACACATTTGTTTAGATTGCATCTGTTCTGCTTTATAAACTTGTTTTCTTTTTACAATTTTTTTTTTTTAAATCAAAGAATCTTCCTATTATCTCCTCTACTCCGGGCAAAAAAGTAATGGTAAATCAAGAATGTAACCTGCTATTTTTTAATGCAATGCATATCCTGTACCTCATTACACAACCACAAATTAATGCTAAAAAGATTAAAAATACAGTAATTTAAATTTATAAGCACAAGTTTATAATGTAGCATGTGTTCTACCCCAAATTTATAGCCAAGACATGCACTATACAAACAAAGAAAAGGACTAAGTTGTCCAGCAGTCTTGCCTTTGTCTCTGCCTGTAGAGACACCTAAGTATGTGTCCATGTCCACTGTCAGGGCCTGAGCAGCGGTCACCCCCGCATTAAAGTTGGATGGAGAGGGATTATTGTGAGCAACTTTTCCCCGGGCCCATCCACCTGGCAGATTGTAAAGCTGGCAAGCAGATTTAGGAGATATAATTCAATACCTTTCCATTCAGCTTTGTTAAACTTTGTTAAACGTTGTGCCAGATAAATGGTTATTTCATTTCATGTGTTGCAAGGTCCAAGTCTAACATAGATTTTAATCCAATATATTAATAGCATTTAACATAACTGTTACTCTGCAGTAAACTGTAAATTTAAAATATATAACCCCATTTTGTTTGCTCTTCCTTGTTTTCTTGTGTGCATGAGCTTCCCTTTTTGAATTGCTCTGTTGGCATTAGATGTGTAAGGTTTGCTTTAAAAATCACAGGCCAATAGAATGTAAACAGAAAATGGTTTTAATAAAACAGCATATTTTTAGCTATTTTATTAAATGCTTTTGTTCCCAAGTTTTTATTAATTTTGTAATTTGATTAGTGATAAAATATGTAAAAGATTTTTTCCTTTACAACATATTTACATTTCAGTAAAATCTTACCATACAGACTAAACTATACATATTCTTATCATACAGATTGTCTAATTTTTGAGCCAGTTCTTGTCTCATTATCCAAGGAATTACTTAGGTAGCAGAATATGTAAATTGAGTTAACAGCTATAAACCTGCAACTCTATGCAAGGCAATGTTACTGGACACAAGTACAGTATGAACCATACCCACATCTAAAATTGGAGCACTACTGTCTATGTAATTACATTACCTTATTCTTTTTCTTAATCATCTGTGTTGTGCATAATCCAAAAATAAAGCTTTAGAAGATTATTATGCCATCATCAATCTGAATATATTTTCCAACTCATTCTCACTGTGGGGTGACACACAGGGTCATTAATGCTGCCTTCTGAGAGTTCTGGAGTCCTGGGATTAAATCCAATGGGGAATCTTCTGTCGGGAGTTTGCAAGTTCTCCCTCAGTTTGCCTGGGTTTTCTACAGGCACCCCAGTTTCCTCCCATCTCCAGGGACATGCTGGCTAGATCTGGTTGGTTATTCTAAATGGTCTATTTCTCCGAGGCCCTGCATCCGACTGGCGTCCCAATGGCTGGCGAGAGTGGTCAAGAGCTCCTGTTCTCGCCTCATGCCCTGTGTTTCTGGTTTGAGCTCTGGGTTGTGGCAGCCTTTACTAGAAAACAAGACTTTCTCATAATGAAGGAGCGGACTTCCACAGGACGTTTTTTGAATTTTACAAAACATCGTTCTGCGGATTCTGGAGAATTGGAGTGTTATGCTTGTAGGTTGATTCACAAATCACAGGAAGATCCCCTTTCCTATTTCTGGGCATTATCGGCAGCATGTCTGAATCCCATTTACCAGCCCTCAGTACGGCATACTGTTTCCTAATGCGAAAACCCTCATTCGGTAGCTTTGCTGCGTGATCATTCATGAACTCCTCCGCTGTCTTTGAAAGGCTGCAGGTTTGCGGCCCTGTTGGCGAAATCTCAGGCTGCGGAGAACCATGAGGACCGTGCGAGTCCCGCCAAGCGCTACGCCTGTGTGTGGAGACCCCGAGCCACCGCCGTGATGAGGGCGGCACCCTTCCCACTCCCGTCTTCGGAGAGGACGAAGGTGACGCTGCACCGCGGCGCGAGCTCCTGCACCGTCTCCCTCAGGCTGGTGGAGAAGCTGGGGACAGAGGACAGAGGCTGCAGGAGGTGCTGTTTCTGGGGCTGTCTGAGCAGATATCACACCCACCCACACACCTGTTTCACCTTCCATGTCCAAGACAGTGATAATCTTCAGTCAAATTTCCAAAAGCTTCCTTAATGGTTGCTGCTCATTATGAAACCTGCTTCTTATAATGTTTCCCCAAGTGAATTCACACGCCACACCAGTTCCTGGCTGCCATGCACAGGTACACACATGGTACAGCTCATGTCCGACACACACGGAGGAAATTGTTATAACCAGAGCAATGACAGGTGGCCTTTCCCCAGATATGATCAGAGAAGTGTTGCTCTGGTGTTAATCTGGCTCTAACACTAGAACACACACAAGATTAGACCTCTTCCACACACGGCTCCAATCTTTCTAGCATTCAACGCACGGACAAAACCTTGCTAACGGGTACAGGCAATGACACCCTCTGTCCGATACTGACTGTGGATGCAGCTTGTAGAGAGTCCCGTCAACCCCCACGGTGATGTCCAGCTTGTCCAGCCCCCGGTTCTCACGGATCTTGTCCACGACAGCGGCCATCCCGGCCCCGCAGATCTGCGCCGCTCGGCGAGACACCGCGCCGCACACCTCCTTCACAATGATACTGTCGTCGCACGTGCTGTCCAGGCCCAGCTGCTGCAGGATGGCTCGGACCTGGAGGAGGGCCAGGCGGTCACTAGGAGACAGACAGAATCAATACTAGAGAGCTGCTCCAAACACTCGTCTCCCACTTGCCCTGACAAACATTTCCAAGCTACCAGCTTTCTCTTTGAGAAACCATCTTTAAAGGCAAAAAATCAAGTTTAATATTATATTTTTACTATACAAACACCTCACGTGATTACAAAGAAGCTCACAGGAAAAACTGCTTAGAACATGAAGAGTTTTTTTCCATTTATAGGGAAAATGTGTCTAAGTAGAACTGTATTTTTATCACTAAACTTGTAGGTCCTGTAGTCTTGGCATTCTAATTTTCAGTCTTTATCTTCAATGGATTCAATTTAACAAACAAGTCCTTATTAGTCCCGTATGACGTTTGTTAAAACATTTTCTCTAAGAAGATCAAATGTACCACATTTTACTTGGGCTTTGAGACCCTTCCTGTGTTAATGGTTCATCCCACACACCAACGTCTGGAGGGCCTACATGTAACCAGTGTAAAATTCCTGAGGGTAAAAAAGATTTTTTTTGATCATTTTGTTAAAAAAAACCTCAGAAAATACGCCCTGAAATTCATCCATCCAGCTAGATTTTAAACCAAAAACCTGTAACAGAAACAGCAAAAAACAAGCACACAGAAACAGATTGGTGAGCAGACATGGAGCGGCAGGCGTCCTACTGTACCTCTCAATCTGAGAGAGGAACTTGGTCTCAAATATCCCCCTGGTCTTGAGGCGCTCGGTGATGCGGCCTCGGAACAGCAGGCCTCGCCTCGTCAGGTCGATGAGGATCTGCCGCACGACCTCCCCCAGGTACATGCCACTGGTCATCTTCTCAAACCTGCAAGCGCACAGCACGCGTCACGCCGAGATGTCTCAGCGCCAAACACCAGCGAGCTGTTAAGAGATCGGCAGAGCTGGGGGTAGGCGGTCTCGTTTCTTTTAACAGACAGGCTTGTGGTGCTTCCTCGTAGGATGGGCTCACATGATCAGCAGAATATAGGAACCAGTGTTCAGCACACTGTGTAGGTGTATAAGAGACCTCAGATCGGTACACGTTTGGTGGTTGTTGGGATGGACAGTTTCTATAGTAAAGATGCATTCATCAGGTGCAAATACTAAATCTTTTTTTTTTAAATCTGTTCTGGTTGTCAACTTCAAAAACAGCCTCAGTTTAGAGCTGTTTTCAGAAGCTCTTCCTGAAACTATAGCGCCTTCTTGTGGCCACTGAGGGAATATGATGTATTCTGCTTTCAGCCTGGGGAGGCATCTCTCCTGAATACCATGTAGATGAATAAACTGTACCTGTTCATTAAAAAGTCTTAAACCGACAGAATTGTTACTGTTTTCTTAATGAATCAAGGCCACCCGTTGTCTTTTACAGAATGTAAAAGAATGTAATGAGCAAGTCTATATAGAAAAATATGATACTTCTGAAGTCAACACCTTCAGGCTTTGTCAAAATGCTGTCTTTTTCTATTGGCCTTGGTCTACAATTGCTTGGGTCTTTCAAAACCATCTGAAACCACTTCACAGGCAAGACCTTTCACTGCCATCACTCCGAGTAACTCTACCACAGTTGGTTCGGTTTGGGGGTTCAGAAACACGTAAGGCACTATACCGTATTATTTGTCCTTTACAAACAGTTCTAAAATAATGACTAAGAGGTTCCTTACATTTGCTTGCCTACATTCAGAGACCCTTCATCCACTTCTCTGTCAAACTTTGTTCTTATGTCTTCGATGCAGCCATTTTCTCCAAATCCGCCCCATTCAGTATTCACACACATCCGGCCCTCATCTCCGTCCACCATCTCGATGTTCTTCATTTCCTCCATGTAACACACGTTGCTCCCCGTCCCTGAAGCGGGACAGGGGCGAGTTACAACTTTCATCTTTGCGATCTTCACGATCTCAGTCTTGTTCAGAGGCTGGAATCACCATCCACAGAAAGACTGAGGCCGATATTAATTCTTCTTCGGGAATATGGTATCTCTACGGTCTTGTACAGCCAGATAGCTATCTCATCTAGTGAATTATATTGGTGACTGCTACTTTCATTACATGCCTGAATGCAAAAATGTGTCAAAATAGTAGCAGTAAATCAGCAGACTTAATTGTATGATATGTGAAACTGGTGAGAAGCACAGAGGACACTCTGACTTAAGCAGATGTTGGATAAGTGAGGTGAGAGCAGTATTGCTGCAGCAGAGAGCTGCTGAGTACACTCCAATGTAGAACAGACAGGGCAACAAATTCTGCATCGTGCCGAAACTCTAGTGACAGAGACTGGTTTTGCAGAACGCTTGGAGCAGGAAATCGGGCATTCTGAGTTGAGACATAACTGATGGATTTGGCCATGTTACGTACATACTGTACACTCACAATCCCTGGCTGGACATACTGTACACTCACAATCCCTGGCTCGGTTGAAACATCCTCACTATCTGTAACCCAAACCATATTCTGCAGCTTTAGATCCCCATACCTGCAATGAGTCCGATTTCACAATTTGGATCTTCGTAAGCACACGTCATCATCGTTCCCACAGTGTCGTTCACAACTGCGACGATGTCCAAATCGAATTCCTGGGGACAGAGAAGTTTTGGTTAGACACTGAAAAACTGCTCCTCTTGCATTCATCAGAGCCACGTTCCACTGGGAGGACTTCAAAGCGAGTTAGCATCGATAGGATGTGCCTCCAACTGACCACACTGTGGGCCCAGGACAGCACCCAGCTGGCTGAGCTCTGCTACAGCTCTGCTACAGGGCGAATGACCTGACTCGCCCCTAGGTCCGGTCAGCAGAATTCGCATTACATGGTCAACCTGTGGTCCGAGTGATCTTTTTTAATGGCCAACGTAGAGTCTGCACATTTTGTACATCCTAATTAGCTGAAAGATTAGATTACCATGTTGCTCTTGAACATTTAACATTTAAACATTTGAACAAACATTTAAATACATTGTGCATTAAGTAATACACACTGTACATAACAAACTTACATTTCTTCTTTTAACGGCTTCTCTTAACATGTCTACTACATCATTTCCTTCACAGTATGTGGCTTTGAACCCTTTAGTCCAGCTGACAAGTGTTCCCTGTGTAAAGAGGACGCATAATTCAGACTTTTTATTTGTCAAAGGAATAAAACAACACCTTCTTACACTTGACCATCTGTATAATTTTAGGTGAATGGGGTATCTGAAATATCTGAAATACACAGTAACTACATTTCAAATAGGAATAGAATTAATTGACATGTACACGGAAAAAGAAATGAATGATGAAACTATATTGTCTAATGACACATATATGTCCTTGGGTACATTTAAGTTACAGACGACCGTGCCATCCATTGATGAAACCTGTTGAAGATGTTATACCATGAGTCCTGGTGGGTGTTTCTGCTGGTTTTAGGTTTCTTTAAAGTAGCTATATGTCAAGAGCTGGAAGCTGCTGTTAAACTGGTCCAGTTAAACCAATGAACCAGCTGGTATATAGTATATAGTAAATAGTAAATAGTATATAGTATATAGTATATAGTATATAGTATATAGTATTAAGTATTAAGTATGAGTGGAATATAAACCCACAGACACACCAGCCTTCCAGGACCGGGACTGGATTCCCCTTTCCTATGCTTCTGTTTTTAAAAGGCAAACAATCTGTCCCTTTCTAGTAATTTGACAAGAATATTAAATTCAACTTTGAAACTGGATTTTCATATTATCTAAAAATAAAGGGCCGACCATCAGCAATTGAAACTCATTTCCTAACACACAACACACATTTGAAAAGCACAATGAAAGAGCATCTTATACCTTGTCAATTCCAGCCTGTCTGCAGGGAAAAGAGAAGGTAAATCCCAAAGGTAGCCGACTGTTTTTCATCCCCATGTAGTCAAGGAAATCCGAAATACATTGTACAATGTGATCAAAGAGCTGTAAGAGAGACAGGTGGCAGTTGTACAGATGTCAGAGCTGTGGAACGCAGCTCGTGGCACACAGGAGAAATGAATGTGTCTTACCTCTTCTCCAGTTCCTTGCATAATTTCCAAAGGGATGGCATAGATCTTGTTGTACATTCGGACTGATCTACGCAACCCACTGCGGATTTTGACCACAAGTACCCGGAAATTGGTCCCTCCAAGGTCCAGTGCGAGAAACTTCCCCCTTTCTGGCATCAAACATATTTAAAGATTGAGAAAAATGAGGAACAGTTCTGTAAAATGACTTGCACTAACACTGAACCATAAATAAAGACTGGGAGTGCTGCGCTTATGCGGATTTTGTAATTTGCCACCCGGAAGGCCACAGTATCCCTGACATCGTTAAAGCAAAAGGTTGACATCTTTGAAAGAGATAAAGAGAACAAAGCCAATTAATTAATGTCTTTCAATCTTTGAAAGAGAGCAAAGCCAAGGAATGTAACCTTAACTCACTGATGAATTATGATCATTAATAATTGCTTACACTATAGTGCTATAGTGCTTTCTGGACACTCCAATCAAAGTGCTTTACAGGTAATGGGGACTCCCCTACACCAATGTGCATCTCCACCTGGATGATGTGACAGCAGCCATACTGCGCCAGAACAATCACCACACACCAGCTATCAGTGGGGAGGAGAACAGTGTGATAAAGCCAATTCAAAGATGGGGATTATTAGGAGGTCATGATTGGTAAGGGTCAATGGGAATTTTAGCCAGGACACTGGGGTAACACCCCTACTCTTTTCAAAAAATGCCCTGGGATTTTGAATGACCACAGACAGTCAGGACTTCGGTTTTATGTCTCATCTGAAAGATGGTGCCTTTTACAGTATAGTGTCTCCATCACTATACTGGGCTATTAGGACCCACACAGACTGCAGGGTGAGCGCCCCCTGCTGGCCCCACTAACACCTCTTCCAGCAGCAACCTAAGTCTTCCATCCAGGTACTGACCAGGCTCACACCTGCTGAGCTTCAGTGGGCTGCCAATTGTGCGTTGCAGGGTGATATGACTGCTGGCTACACTTGAATTATGGTTACATTAATTGATGAAGGAAAACATTTTATGACGCAAATCTTCAAATCAGCGTTAAAGACAAAAATCAGACCCACTTCACAGATGAAAGTACTGTTCACTGTGGTGGGAGGAGGACTTCATACCTGTCCCATTGGGCGTCCTGTACACGTACGTGGGCAGCATCTTGACCGAGGCGGTGTGGTGCGTGTCCCTCCTCAGGCCGCGCTCCAGCTCCACCCTCATCTTGTCCCTGACGTCCCGCAGCTGCTGGCGGGACAGCCTGAGGGGGGCCAGGGTCTCCGCGATCTGCCGGTGCTGGGACACCAGTCTTTGCGCTACCGCCGTCACCATGGCGGCGCCCTTGCCGCTGCCGCACTCCGAGAGCAGGAAGCGCACGTGGCAGTCGGGCACCAGCCGGCGTGCCACCTTGTGCAGCCGCTTGGCGTATCTAAAGCACGGGCACATTGGGCTCAGTTACCGCGCGCTGGGCGCTAGGACGCTAACAGGTACAAGCAGTGAGATAAACAGCCAAGATGAAGGGCTGCTTGGACTTTCAGAAGTGAAGATTCAAAGCACTTCGAGCTTGATGGAACTCAACTGAACTGAATTTGCTATTACTTTTCCTTTTTTTTTTTACAATCTCCAGTTTTGAATTTCCAATCAACCAGACTCTCCAACCTTGCTCAGGTAGAAAATCACATAATACTTTCTTCTGAAATGTGTTTGGCTGGTGCCATCCTTCATTTTTCACCCTTTGTGTCCCACAGTGCCCACAGAACAGTTCATTTCAACCGGAGGTTCGACATAGTTAATGCCATAGCTTGTGGTCATGTGATAATCCACGGGTGGCCTAGTCAAAGAGGACTTCCTTTATCACCTTTCTATTGTACTTTAACTGTGCCCTGTTTGAAGTGCTTGAAAGAGAATCTTTGAAACGTTTCTTTGAACTTAAAACATCTATTGGCTCCCAGATAATAAAAGATGGTACTTTGCACAGACGTTCGAAAAAAGCATCGTTGACATTTGCCACCGCCCCTCCCCCCAGAGCTGCAGAATTTGCCCCATTACAGAGTCACCTACTGGGGGTGGGTCCGGTAGACGGTTCCGTCCACTCCCACGGTGGTCCTCAGGACCTTGAGCCGCTTGTTCTCCCGAATGCGCGTGAGTATGGCCGCCAGGGCCGCAGCGCAGAGGTTGGCGGACCTGAAGGAGACAATGGTGCAGACGTGCTGGACAGCGATGCAGTCTTGCTCTGAGGGATCCAGGCCCAGAGAGGTAAGGATCTCTTTTGTGTTGCTCAAACCCTCCTTGTACCTGAAACATGAAAATCACTGTTATCCACAGCCTGACTGGGCATCTCCTAGTGAAACACACAGAAAAGGAAATCACTCCAGATGTCACAAAATCTCTTAGAGCAGGCAGTGCAAAGTACAGGGCACAGTTTGATGCCATCGGAGGCCGATGGATTTCTGTGAGGTTTCACACAGCCAATCATATTGACACATTTTACACAGCTGTACAACCTCGCTGTCAGTTGTAAAACAACTTCTGTCTCTAAGACATCACTATAAATTACAGTGTAGGAAAAGCTATTTTTGAAAGGCCAGACACTATGAAATATTTTATAAGTAAAAGGGCAGAACTGCGATGTGGCAGGCAGCAGAGCGTTCTCAAAGATCATGGATCCTGGGTTCGATTCTGGACTTGAACTCCAGGTTCACATACAGTAGGTTTTCTCCAGGTGCTCTGGTTTCTCCCCACCTCCCAAAGACATGCAGGCTGGGTTAATGAGTATCTCTGTGTACTTGTGTGTCCCTGATGGATTGGTATATTGTCCATGATGTTGCCCTACCTTGCACTCTGTATTTTTCAGAAATGGACTCCTGGGGATAGTTCCAAACAGTAAGGGTTTGCTGACAATGCATGGATCAGAGGATGTGTACAATTAATAATATATATCATGCAGTGGTTCAAATAACTGCTTGCATATCAGTTATACAAATCCAGTAGTCTATATGATGTTCAATTAATATTAACTAAATTATTTCCATTTACTTGTCCATAATGTTTTCAGCACACAATTTGAAGTTGCAGGACATTCATTCACATCTTAACAGAAACGTTCATCACTATATCCATATCTTGAATGCGAACGGTTGCTGATGATACTCCTTGTCATCCTCCCACAAAACCTGATCTGATCATGAACACCCTGGAATGGTACTGCAGAGCCTCGCAACAGAAGTCTTACTTCTCAATGGCACAGACGTATTTGGTCTCGAATTTGCCTTTGGTTCGCAGAGCATCGGATGCCTGGCCGTTGAATAGCAAGCCTTTCTTAGTCATCTTCAGGAGGATGAGTCTCACCAGCTCGCCCATGTACAAGCCACTGATCATTTTCTCGAACCTTGGGACGCAGTACAAAGAGTGGGATTAGAAACAGATCAGAGATTCTGATTTGGACAGGTGTTGGCACCTTCCAAATGATCTTTTTCTTCAAGCAATGAGGCAAATCTTGTCTATTTTGCCACAATGGGATTGTGGCCCTCTTCAAATAAAACAATTTGATGCTATTGTTTTTTGGCACGTGCCTTACTCTCTTTATGCACTACAAAATCATTAAAGCTTGGACACAGTACTTGTCTTGTCCGTATAGAACATTTTGTTGTTGTTTTTTTCATTTAGGAAAACATATCAGTGTATGCATTTGCATTCTTGTATGGAAATACATTTATCTTTCAGGACGCACATTCCACTGGATGTGAACATTAATGCCTCTACAGAAACTGTTATCAGCTACTTGTATTGTGTTCAAGTGTCAGCAGACCTTGTGTCTGTGGTGTTACACAGTAGCTACTCTGACAGCATGAGCAGCGATGGGATGCTTACAGTTGCTGCCCGGGGTTGATGGACGCTGCATCAATCTCTCTGTCGAAATCCGTGATGAAGTCATCAAGTGAGCCGTCATCCCCAAAAGCTCCCCATTCCGTGTTGATGCACATCCGGCCCTCGTCCCCTTCCACCAGGTCAATGTGCCTCATCTCCTCCATGTAGCACGCATTGGTGCCAGTGCCTGCGGGCGATCAGAGCCCAGCATGGCGTAAGGCATAAGGCTGTGACGCAAGAGTCTGGCTCACACAGCTGGGCAGATACACTATCGTCTGTACTCTACTAACAACAATACATAATAATGCTTGGTTTTGATTCCATTGAAAAAATAATGAAAAGTAATTTCTGAAAAAATGGAAAGTGAATTTCAAATGTGAAACAAAGTGGGGGAAAGTCCTTTCTCTAGAGTATTCCGTGAGTAAAAAATATCTAGAGCACCAAAAAAAAAAAACAGAATAGAAAACTAAATAACAATCTCCTGGTCTTCAACTAAATGTTATCCCAGCAACTGCAATATTGGCAGGAGGGACTCGTCTCAGTTGTTGACCCAACATCACACACTAACACAATGTAACAAACACAATAAATAATACTGGAGACTACAGCTTCAGTGTAAGCTCACCCACAATGACTCCGACTTCACAGTTTTGGTCATCGTATCCACAGGTCATCATGGTTCCCACAGTGTCGTTAACTAGGGCCAAGACATCCACATCTACTCCCTGAAAAGGAGACACTTGAAAGTGCAAGAAAGGACAAAGTATTCCTGGGCACTAGAGGGCAGTGAAGTCTACCAACTCTGTCCCTTTTAAGTTACAAAGACTATACATGGACCGGTGTGCAGACAAGGGTCCCTGTGTGTTGTTTTCTTTCCTGACCCACATGAGGATTTAGGTATTTTACATCCCTGACCCACAGAAGGTGAAAAACGTGTTAATCTTATTGGCCCGTCTGATTAATAAAACTATTAAATAATGGGAAAGTGCTGCCGACAGGCAACTGCTTTGGAAAATGGAAATGGAAGGAATGTTTTCAGCCGTGTCACAAGCAAATGTCTCGGTGACAAACCAGTACTGAGCCTGACTAACAAAAACCGGTAATGCATACCACTGGTAAGGTAATATGAACTAACAGATGTCAGGTTCTCTGGAGAGCTCCAAGATTACCCCAAGTCTGTCAATCGCCTCCCGTAGTAACTCCACCACATCTGTGCCTCGAACCCCCCTGGCTTTGAAGTTCTTCGACCATGACAGCAGGACTCCCTACAAGACAGGAAGGCAGAGCAAATTCCATTCCATCTTAAGAAAAGGATTCTTCAAGGATAAATCTTGTTTATTAATGCACATAAACATTTTTGTTCATTTCTCTACAGCAGGTCAATGCATTTATCTTTTTTTTTTTTAAATATCTATATTTTCTTATGAGAGGTTCGTTGAAGGTTTTGAGAAGCCACTGAACAAAGTGACAGTGCTGTGAAATGTTATACACACCCATCGATTATTAAGCCTGTAACATGTCATTCTAAATACCTTTAAATGTCAAGAAGTCCCACTCATGTGTAAGAGGTGAAGACAGATCATGCCAATAATCTCTTGGGCCTTTGCAATACTTCTTTCCAAATTGGATGATTCTGACTTCAATACATGCAGTTTATAAGCATTATAACAAAACTACTAACTCAACCTTTGGGTACAGCAACTATCGAAAGGCAAAGAAGGTGTTTTAATTCTCAGTGATTTCTGTCAAAGTCCACTTTTACTTTCCTGGAGTTTGAAACCTCCATCTTAGACTGTATGTACTGTATTACAGTGGACAGTTAAAGAAAATTACACCCAAGGCTGTCCTGACTGCCAAAGTTACCAGTTACTAGACTGCCAAAGAGTGAAGCTAAGAAAACCAACACCAGCCAGCCACCATGTTCAGCAAGACAAATCCCAGATATGACTGCCCAGCATCTTCAAAACAGCCCCAGCGTGTTTCACCCACTCCAGTTACCTCATCCAGTTTCGACTGTCTGCAGGGGAAGGAGAATGTGATCCCCAGCGGCTGTTTCCTCTGATTGATGTGTTTCCTCTGCATGAAGTCCTTCAAGCTCTCAGCAACATGGTCAAAGAGCTGCAGAAGAGGCAGGTTACAGGTTTCGCAGTGATTCGAGGGGGTTAGTGGGACACTGGTGCCAATGTGTTGTGCTGAAGGGTTCTGCTGCTTACATCTGTGCCCTTGCCACTGCGGATCTCCTCTGGAGTGGGGTAGGTGATGCTGTCCATCTCCACAGTCCTCTTCCCGGCATCAGACACCTTCACCTGCAGCACCTTGAACTTCGAACCTCCCACGTCCAGCGCCAGGAACTCACCCTTCTCTGAAACACAATTGGACTTTGCCTGACAGGCGGCCTCAGAACACACCAACTATTCATGTATTGAAGAAGTCACCCAGAGGCAACCAGTCCTCAAGGATCCCAGGGTTTCGACACTGAAGTGGGACATGTTAATATTGCACATATCCAGCATTGCAATATTACTACTTAACCACATTGTGGAAGGTGCTGCTGGGAGCTGTTAATTTAACCTTCACCAACGGCTATGCTAAGATGCAATATACAGTAGCTGATTGGCTTTAGCAGTTCCTGCGATGACAGGACCAACAGCCATAAACATACAGTACCATAAACAGGATAAAGCAGATCAATTTCTGCTGCACATCAAAGGACAGGACTTAGAGCAGGACAAAGCAGTTCTACCTAGGCTACATTCTGTATCAAAGGACAGTACAAATATCCATAACAGACCATAAAACTGTGCAACAAAACTTCTTTCTGAGCCCATACTGTATAGAAGAGTTGGAATCCCCTTTCAGGGTCTGTTCCTCGGGGTAGACCCAGTGCGTGAGGTCAAGAAAACTGAATCTGCACGAGACTGTGTCCTGCTCCCCGATTAAGAATTTCTCACAACAATACTATCCAACGAAATGGCGCATTTTCTTAACTGTCAGAAATGAAAGTTTTTCATGATATCAGAGCTCTCTTATAGAGTGCTATAAAGTGTACAGGGGAGTCTGAGTTTTGCTGTGATAGAGTTTACACCCATAAACTGCTCATAAAAATGTACCCAAATATTATTGTCATTGCTTTGTTATAATCAAAACAAAATGACAATGTCTCTACATTAACTACATAAAAAACCACTACATTAACACTACATTGATCAAATAGTTTTTTCTTATTCATTAATGGCTTTATGATTGCATCATTTATCATCTTCTACTTGTACAGTACAGTATTTTCTTAAAAATCAACACAATGTTGGGAAGAGACCAGATACAGTAACTGCTAGTTCTTGCTAGGCTGCAGTTTATCGTTGAAGATTGTTTTCTGTGCTAATTCAATAATATTCCACTTTTCAAGCACAAAAATACTACATATATACATATATCAGAGCTGACCTTCTCATTTATGTATACAAATCAATCCCGTATTCTTCACGCCTGTGATCCTGCCGGTTGATTCGAAAAAGAGGCCAATAGTCTCAAGGGCTGTTGAGAGTTAATCAACTTGTTTCCAACACATATTTGTTCAAGAGTTATGCATGCAGTGCTAATTACCAAGAACAGCTTAATTCTCATTAACTCACATAAATTCATATGACCATTTTCTTTATACTTGAAGTCTGTTTAACTGAGAACAAGGCAAAGCACACGTTTAATTTCACATCTAAATCGCCGCATAAGTACAATGTCTGATGTTTAAGGAGAAATCAAGGGTGAAGTGGACCCTTTCAATGCCTGACACCATGCTGATCAACCATTTCATGATTCAAAATTCATCAAAAACTCCTCCACACACGTCCATACACGGCAGTTCCTAGTCCAGCAAACTGAACCGCCTGCCCTGTCCGCGATTGTTTTCTGGAGAAAGGGGTGGGCGCCCGAAAGCTCTCGCCTCTCACCTGATCCGTCAGGGGTCGAGCGGACGTGCGTGGGCAGCATCTTGACCGCCGCCGTGGCGCAGCTTTCGCTCGACAGCCCCTTCTCCATCTCCGCCCGGAAACGCGCGGCGATGTCGAGGAGCTGGTCGTCCGACAGGCGCATGGCGTACAGAAACCGGTCGACCTGCGGGGGCCGAAGCGGCAGGGCGTCAGGGTGCAACCACTGGAGCAACTGAGACTGAGCAACCGGTATCTTGACGAGCGACAGACGTGATTGACAACTTCAGCAGGAATTAATACGCAGGAAGTCAGATTCCATAACCACAATGCCACAGAAGGAGGCTATTCTACATATCTATAGCCAGCAGCTATACTGTATCACTCTGCAACTCACAACTGACAACCCACTGAAACTCAGCAGACGTGAGCCTCGACAGAACCTGTATGGGAGACCTCCTAGGAAAAACTAAGGTTGCTGCTGGAAGAGGTGTTAGTGGGGCCAGCAGGGGGCGCTCACCCTGCATTCTGTGTGGGTCCTAATGCCCCAGTATAGTGATGGGGATACTATGCTTTGAAAAAGGTGCCGTCTTTTGGATGAGATTTAAAACCGAGGTCTTGACTCTCTGTGGTCTTTAAGTCCCAGGGCATTTCTTGAAAAGTGTAGGGGTGTTACCCCGGCGTCCTTGCCAAATTTCACATTGGCCTCCTAATAATTCCCATCTATGAATTGGCTTCATCACTCTGTTCTCCTCCCCACTGATAGCTGGTGTGTGGCGAGCCCTCTGGTGCACTATAGCTGCCGTCACATCATCCAGGTGGGGCTGCACATTGGTGGTGGTGGAGGGGAGTCCCCATTACCTGTAAAGCACTGAGTGGAGTGTCCAGAGAAGCACTGTATAAGTGTAAGGAATTATTATCGTGATAGCTTTGTTGCAAGTATCTTATTCGTTTAAATGAATCATCTACCACAACAGGAGGTACAAACTCGACATAGGCAGCACTCCAGGTCTGAAATTGAACTCAGGGCCCCACTGCTGCAAGGCAGCAATGTGAACCACCACCATGATGCTCTAAAGATCCAGTTACAATGTTAGTTTGTTTCGGTACCTTGCCGAGTCTTCAAATAACTGTTAACTAGGGTGTTACTATGAAGGGTTTTGTATCAAAGAAAAAATAGGAAAATGTAGTTAATCCATTTGCTATGATTTCATGCACTAGTTCCTCACCCCAAAAGCAGCTTTACAGTCTTCCATGAGGCTTAAATTCAACTCGAAGGAGAATTACAAGACAAGAATGTGAACTATGGCTTTCTTTTGAAATTAGGCTTTAGAGGAATTAAGACTCCTTTGCTGGATTTGACCTCAAATTCCTTTTGTGCACAGCAGAATCCGATGAGCTGTTACATACTGAACTCTGCTTTCTCTAGTAGTTATCTGGGCCTGTGTGTGCACACAAAAAGCCTAAGCCATCTGATTTTAAGGTAAAATTGGATTTACATATTAGAGTGACAATTACTGTACATTCAGCAGTAACTGGCAACTTATTTCAACCTATGTAATTTCATATAAAGCCCAGCAAGCACCCACAGTACTAAAATTCACAAGTCAGGCAAAACCAACTTGAATTGGTTCATTAATTTATTTCAGTTAATTAATCTCGAATCCTAGCTAACATTCAATTGTATTACAGTGAATAGATATTGAAGCGTTCATAAAAATATACCCTAAAATTAACTTAAGGAAGTAGTTCTAGGGATCCTATTACGGATATTCAACAAAATCCATTTCTTGGAATACTACTAATCAAGTGTGCAGATGATTAGGTGAAACGTAGTCTGGTAACAATTAAGTCAATGTACATCACCAGCATAGAGATACCTGAAGAACTGAATTTGTGTGAAAATAAACTATATTCTTTTTTTTTTAAAGGAAGTGTGTCCTACTGCAGACCCAGGAGGTGACGCAGTCAAACAACAGGAGATGGAGGTGTGCTTTGAAGAGTCACGTACGTTAGACTGAGCTGTGAAGAGTGCTGGCTGTGGCAGTGCCACCAGCTTCACTGCTTCACTGCCAGCGCGTGAGCACAGAGGCCACCGAGAGCTGCTCGAGAACCTTTTTTCACAGCTAGAACAGAAAAATGTGAATTTTCACAACTGGCCTGGGAACTCAGTGGGCTGTAGTCTTATACTGGGTGGAAGTGAAATAAGTCACTGTTGTTACTTCCAAGGTGCACATTTTAAAATAATAGCAGCTTTATTCCTGCTACGGTTCTACACTTCCAGACATGCATAATTCAAAGCAGTGGAGCCCAACCCTGGTCCTTGGGAGCAACAGTATCTTCTGTGTGTTGGTGAGCCCGTGTCTTTTCCCATTCGACAGCCCTGATTTAAAGACACGAATAACATGCAATCTTATGGTGGCACAGCACTGGGCTCAGAAGTGCAAGGTGCACAGGCGACTCATTAACCACTACTTTAATAAAATTACACAGTTAATCATTCCCCACAGTTTCAAAGGAGATAATAGTAACAGCTGTGGCAGTTCAAGGTTCTGTAGCTGGGCAATGTCACTGATTCAATCTTGAAGAGAAAGAGGTGATCCTGATAACCCACAGACACACTGATACTTTGTTCCTCTGATTTTAAATGCTTTAAGGAACTGATTTCCTGTAATCCTTTATTTGAATGGTTTCAGTTGATCCTTTTTCTATTATATAACTGTACTGTATAAATACATCTTCCAATTGCCGTATTTTCCTTGTTTTTTTATGTTTATGTATAGAGTAAAGATAAAAAATTTCTAAAAATCCTAATTAATAATTTAATAGAGTAAACTTCAAAGATACTCCTTTCAGGACTTCCTGAATTTTGTTTGCAGAAGATAAAATGCCTCATATTAAGACTAAGTACAATTCCATATTAAATCTGACATTTGATGATCATGAAGCACTTTTTCTGACAGTTTTTCAAGTGGGAACTATGTTATGTTTTTTCTATTTTGTATTTAAGTTAATCTATTGCTAAATTTTCAACTCTCCACTATTTACAAATAGTAAATCGATAAAGAAAATCCTCAAATATCTGGAGATCATGCAATCATATTCTGGCTATAAGATGTTTTGTGTTTAAAATTAAAATTAGTCAGGTGTTCTTTTCTTCTATAATTTATCAGGGTAAATATTCCACGTTTTTTGATGGACGTGAAAGATTTTCTGTACATTTACACATGGCAATAAATATTTTGGGAAAACTACTTCAAAGCTAAAATTATTCATGATGAAGCACAAAAAATCCATTATGAATAGAGCAAATTACTCCATCTAAAACCATTATAAATCAGATCAAACAGCTTGGCTTCAGACAGGGTTTGGATTGTATGAGTTCATATGCCTGCAGTCCCTGTATGTTTTAGTGTTTAGTTGCTTTGGTCTCCACATCTATCATTCTGCCACCCACAGATACTTCTGGGTCCTGCTCATACATCAACAACTGTTTCCTGGGAAATTCTGCCATCCTTGGGTTTTGATAATAGTGCCATCTATTCTTCCTTAACTACAGAATATCAATTACATTAACATGCATTTAATTCTCACAAGACTCAGTAAATGAACAGTTTCTGTGTTATAAAGCTGTATAGGCTCCACCTGCACAATGATCTGAAACTGAGAGACAATCTCAATCAAACTAGCAGTGGGTCACTGAAAGCAAGCTCAGCGAGATGTCAAAGAAAATGTAAAAACTCACCTTTGCGATTTGGTCTTCCTTCAGTTTTGAAAAATAAAATGAGAGCAAATGCACAGCGAACATCTTGAGTCCTGGACAATTTCCTCAAGTACGTCTTCCCAGCAGTGCTCCTAAATTCCCGCTATTTCATGTGCTATTCCCGTGTTTACTATGGTCACCTTTGTTTTTTTTTAAATTAGGACCAATTTTCCTCTTTGGGAAGATCACTCCTCCTGTGCCCAGATGAAGTCTTCATGCCTTGAAAAATGTTTATTTCAGGGAGCCCAGTCTCCAGTCTAAGCTAGAGCCCACCCTCTGGTTCAATAATTAATAGCTCAGCCTCTCACTGACTGCTCCACTCTTGCATTTCTCCTAGCAATCCACTGGCTTCCTTCCAAGGCAAAAGGACTGCCCTTCTGGCTGTGCCTGCTTCACAAAGACCAACTCCTGCAGAGGTCCCCCTGCCTTAGGGAGGGGGTCTGAAGATAATGGTAGAAGCACACAATGCAGACATGTGGAGTCTCAGAACACAAATCCAGTCTAACCTAAACCAAAACAGCCTAAGCACTGACAATCATAAAGTTCCATGGCACCATAGTATTTTCACTTTTCTGTATTTTACCATAACCTAATTCTGCCATTCAAGGCTTTAAGATAATAAGGACAGTATTTGAAGCTGGTAGCTGAAAACATCCATACTGTATGTTAAAGACAGGAATGGACCCATGCACTCAAGCAGTATCAATATTAATGTGCAATTCCAGTACAGCTTATCCCTTCTTGATGCAGTTAGCAGAAAGACGGAACTAAGCAATTATAGCCATAACATGCCTTCGGAGTTATGCTGGCCACAATCCTTTGCAGTCTTCTTTTTAGCATCACAAAAATCTGCCTGAAATCAGAAAACCAGAGTTTCCCGCTCCTTGCATTGTAGCAATGTTTAATCAGCAGGTTCCAATCATATCAGTGGGAGTGATGCAAGAACAGCACTCTGGTCATCAGGGAGCTGGTGGGAAGAGACTGGGAGGTTTTCACTGCACCCAGAATCTCTCCATTCATTCTACAAAACATTGACAACATGTTGCATGAGCTTGGCATTGCTCTTTTAGCCCCTTAAAGAGGACATCTCCGTATATTTTAATAAATACTGGTTTTCAAGCAGGTTCCACAAATCTCTTTTCCAAAACATCATGGACATCCAAAGGTTTGGCTTGGCCCACTGTTCAATATGGCCTTGGGTTTTTTTCCGTTGAGTGAGAGGAGGTTTGTGAAGCTGTTTTTCTTCAGCAGAGTTAAACAGACGAGCCTTGGGAGCATGAGAGATACTGTTGAGAACTGTGACTTTGGAGCTAAACTGTAGCTAAGCTGAAGCTGCCTGGCAGTTACACCTTGTGTTGAAAAACCCATCCCTTTGTTCAGACTGTAGAGAACGTCACAGCCAAAATTGTAAGGCTGGCTGTAGCATATGATCTGTAAGTCACAGAAACCAGAAAAATCATTCAGTCTTTTTTGGGATTTATAATAGAATATCAGGAGAGTGAAACGCATGGAACATATGACGAAGCTTTATTTCACATTAATTTTGTTTTTACGTTGCAAGCATGAAACCTAAAAACTGTGTGATGAAAATGAAGGTCTACTCAACATGTGCACTTGCAATCAGCAATTGCATTTAGCCATCATTAGCCATCCTTTGCAGCCTACGCATGCTGATGCAGCTACCCACCTGAGCTACATTAGCCATCCTAACCCTGAAACTGCATTCCTTAGTGTTAAAGTTTAACTAGACCTGTCTTCCTGAAGCTAGGAGTCACAGACAATACAAAATCATTTAAGTCTATCTTATCTTAACAACCTATTGTTAGAGAAAACCCACCTTCACTCGGGAGCCCAGAATACAGTGATAAACCATTAGAACACAATACAGCTCCAACTAAACTCTCGGAACTGAAGTCTGCATTCTACAGAGAAACAAGATGGGTGAAGATAAAAGCAAAAGGTAAAAGATTAATAGTATCAACGACATAAAAAACTGATTATTTAAATTATCCTTGACTTTATAATAGGAGCCGCTAAATGACAATATTGTGTGGAGGATTACATGTAAAAAAGAAAACTTTTTCATAGTGGTAGTTCTACACATTACAGTTAACAAACCTTCCCGTCAGAATAAGTTTGAAGATCCCTGAACCCTCACTTCAGGAATGCACTGAACAAGTCTGAATATTTCCACTGACTGAAAAAAGGTTTCTATGCCAACGCCCAGCTAATTAAAGCTGAACTTTTCACTCTGGACTTTGTAACTGATCATGTCTTATAATACTACAACTCAGTCTAGGCCATTATCAAATGTGTTTTTCTTTTTTTATAATTAAAATCAAGTGTTCATAAAATCTGTTTTAGATTGTGTTATGATAAACATCTTAACACATCATGAATTTAGGTATTAAAAAATGGGCATGCACGTCTGTGTACCTCAGTCTTAATGCGTATGTAATAATTAGTTGGTGACTAATATGTTGATTACTTACTCTTTAGATCACTGAGTGCAATTATGTGTGTTTTTTAATTAAATGCTGCACTAAAAAAAGTGTTCAGTATACACCTCAAGACTTTTTAAAATCCCTGATGGCAGGCCAGCCTGTTGATGTAAAATAATCGTTGATCTGCTGCCAGCGGAGCACAATAAGTCAGTCTGGGTTGCCAAGATACTAACATTTTTCAGAAATAGGCTCAAGGACTTAATGAGAAAAAGAGGACCAGTCCAAACTCACTGTATACAGATTGAAGAAATCTTTGTCTACCAATGTATTCATGAATCAAGCACCAATTGTTACAAGGTTTAATTTTAAATGTGATTTGTTATTGGGGTGGGATAATAGCATGAGCCCTAATTTTACCCGCCTACCCCCACACAAAAAAGCTAGACAAAGGCAAGAGTAAAAGCATGCTGCACACCTGTTTTCAGGAACCGAAGATCTACTGAAGGAAGACTTTGCTGGACAGTCCAGAGACTTTGCGCGGTTCATGCAAATGGACGACAGTTCAATGCATCAAGTACAAACACCAACCGAACCGTGCAGCCTCTTACCAGTGATCCCATATACAACGGCGAAAGCAACAGGAAAACAGAGAAGCAGGAGCAGAGGAAGACGGAATTCACTCAGAATGTGCAGCACCTGAGCAAGAAGCTCACTTGCTACAGTCTACACTGTTAACTTTCAGTAGGCAAAATATTCCAACAGCACACCTGTTGTACCCATTCAAGGCAGAAACAAGCAAATAAACAAATAAATTTACCTTCTGCTTTTCTGCTAGTTAACTGTTAACACTGCCCCTCAGAGAGGGCCATCTCCAGCCATATCCAGCCATATCACCCTGCAACTCACAACTGGCAACCCACTGAAGCTAAGCAGGTGTGATCAGTACCTGGACGGGAGACCTACTGGGAAAAACTAAGGCTGCTGCTGGAAGAGGTGTTAGTGGGGCCAGCGGGGGGGCGCTCACCCTGCGGTCCATGTGGGTCCTAATGCCCCAGTATAGTGACGGGGACACTATACTGTAAACAGGCGCCGTCCTTCGGATGAGACGTAAAACCGAGGTCCTGACTCTCTGTGGTCATTAAAAATCCCAGGGCGCTTCTCGAAAAGAGTAGGGGTGTAACCCCGGTGTCCTGGCCAAATTTCCAATTGGCCCTTACTAATCATGGCCTCCTAATAATCCCCCTCTATGAATTGGCTACATTACTCTGCTCTCCTCCCCACTGATAGCTGGTGTGTGGTGAGCGTTCTGGTGCACTATGGCTGCCGTCGCATCATCCAGGTGGATGCTGCACATTGGTGGTGGTGGAGGGGAGTCCCCATTACTTGTAAAGCGCTTTGAGTGGAGTGTCCAGAAAAGCGCTATATAAGTGTAAGCAATTATTAATTATTATTATTAATCTGCAGTTAATAAGAGCATGACTGACACCCAAGCTATTTCTGCTATCGGCTCCAGAAAGCAAAACAGCTCTAAGAATAAAGGGATATTAAAACTGTTAATTTTATGTTGTCAATGCACATTAATTTTATTTTTAAAATATAGATTTGGTCAATAAATACTTGCTTCTTTTTAAATGCATTATTCATTCAGTACACATAAAAAGCTAAAGGAAGTGAAATGCAATTTTTAAAACAAACAGCATCCTTGTAAAACAAAGCCTTCCAGCACTTTTATTTATTATCATAACGTCTATTTAAGTGAGTAAGAATAGCAACATATCTCAGAAAGTCATATACTATTTGCAGTATAACAGTGTAATCTACCCACAGAAAAATAACAACAACCTAAAAAAGTAAAACTGTAAAAATAGGGAGGCAAATAATAACAAGCATCCCATGATTGTGAAGACAGACACGGTCCAATAAACTTTAGCAGAGACAAATCACTATAAAATACCAATTTTCCATACACTGATAAATGAAGTCAGACAGCAACTGACTTACACATGTGTTGGTCAGATTAGCAATCATGATTAGGTATGTTCCTGAAAGCGTGGTTCATTAAGACAAAAACTGCATGGAAAAATTCATTTAGGTATTTTAGTGAATGGTCATGGAATCCAGCAGCCATATCACCCTACAACTCACAACTGGCAATCCACTGAAGCTAAGCAGGTGTGAGCCTGGTCAGTACCTGGATGTGAGACCTCCTGGGAAAACTAAGGTTGCTGCTGGAAGAGGTGTAAGTGGGGCCAGCAGGGGGCACTCACCCTGTGGTCCAGGTGGGTCCTAATGCCCTAGTATAGTGACGGGGACACTATGCTGTAAATAAGCACCGTCCTTCGGATGAGATGTAAAACTGAGGTCCTGACTCTCTGTGGTCATTTAAAATCCCAGGGTGTTTCTCGAAAAGAGTAGGCGTGTAACCCCGGCGTCCTGGCTAAATTTCCCATGCCTCCTAATAATCTCTATGAATTGGCTACATTACTTTGTTCTCCTCCCCCTCCCCAACTCCGACGGCAGGTAGGAGTATTCTCGGTCGCAGTTAATGGCAACATCAGCTCAAAGATTTGGTTCAAACCACCAACAAGCGACAAGTGCCGACAAGCGGACCCTGCTGATGCGGGATTAACGCTAGGAAAGAGAGAGTGAATGTTCATGGACTATGAACTTGAATCCAGAGCACCAGCAACCTTTAAAAGGCAACAATATAGTCGAAAGCGAAATGGGAAAACACCCACTACCAGAGCCTGGTTCTTCCAAGCAGAAAACACCCCAGCGATATCCATGGCAACCTTCCACATCGACTGTGGCATTGGGGCTGCTGTGTTTAAGGCAACAGAAAATACGTTCTCTTGTAACCATTATTCTCTGACTGGTAAACGGCTGTCCGGCTGGGTCTCTTTATTGTCAGCAAGAAATCAATTCCTCTCCCTTTTTGATTGTAAGAACTTACCCAGGAACTTTTCTCCTGTACAGGTACATACGAGACCAAAGCACTGGCATAATGAAGCCAAATACTTTCACTTTCTGGATTTGGATTTTTTAATTTTTCCCAAATGGTGCAGAGAATACAGTATAATGATCCAGTCCGAATAAGTCCACTGAAGCACTTCCACTTGTACGTATTTTTCCGATGTTTCATCCAGCCTGTAATCAGTAACCGATCTAAAAAAGAATCACTTCATAGTGCCGCCAACAAAAATTAGCAATGCACAATAAATCGGTTTGCTGCCGTTTATTAGCCCTACTCATGACATGTTGCATAATGTTTCTTCTACCAATGTTATTCCAAAAATAAAACCCTCATTAATGAGTTCAGTATTCAATAAACACAGTAACCTAATAAAATCCATACGGGAGAGGTTACTTCTTTTTCTTTTTCTTCCCTCTGGCACTGGGCTTGCTGTCATTCCCAGACTCACTCCCCGAGTCCGCCCAGCTGGGGGGCTGCCCGCTCGACCACTCCCTCTGCAGCTGCTCCAGGAGGTCAGGGGTGAGAAGGCCCTCCTGAATGAGGCGAGAGCTCAGCGAATCCTTCAGCCCCTTCTGCCCGTCCTCCACCCGAAAACCCAGGATCTTGGAGCTCCGCACCCTCCTCTGGCTGGGCTTCTGCGCTCTGGCTCCCCAGAGCTCCTGGGAACTTGCCTTCCTGTCCGCGGAGAATGGGCTGAGGAGGGAAACGGCTTCGTCCGGGCCAGACAGAGCACCGGAGGAGGAGGAGGAGGAGGGGAAGGCGCTGGCCTCGGAGGCGCGGATCAGGCGCGTGATGTTCCGCACGCCAATCTGAATGACGTTGTCCAGCTCCTTCTGAATGTCCCGGACAAAGCTGGCATCAGGAAACATGTCCATGAAGCGATAGCTGAGGAAGAGTCACATGAGACACAGGCTCAGACCCTAAGGCCCAATAGAACAGAAGGATCAGTAATGAGAAGGAGGCTGTTTGCAATACAGTAGATCACTGTTTGCTGTAAGAACATTAACCCAGCTTCCAGCATTGTCCATTGGTCATGAGACGATCTGTTACACAGTATAATTGATCGACTATCAAACAGATTTTAAATTACATATGACTGTGCCACACAGAATGTCTGCAAACATTATCTATCCATTTTCTATCTGCTATATCTAATACAGGACCATGAGAAAGCCACAGTCTATCCTGGCAAAGTACGACCTTGACAGGACTCCAGTTCATCACAGGCCAGGCAGACAGAAACACAGATGCGCACACACTCACTCCAAGGCCAGTTTTCCAAGAAGCCAATTAACCTGCCAGGATATTTTTGTGCCGTGGCAAGAAACCAGAGCACCAAGAAGAAGCCCCTGCAAACACCATGTACTCATCATACCCATCATCAAGAAATGATCTCGTTCGCTTGTACTGAACGAGACTGAATACTGTCAAAATATCATCCCATAAAAAGAAACAAACATTCCAATAAGCTCCTGCTACAGAAGACGGAATTAAGGGAAATTATTGATCGGTATGCACAGAATCTACCTGAACGTAACAGGTTTCAAAACCACTTTACAGCACAAAAGTCACAACATCAAACCCAAGCTACCTTAGCCAGAGGTACAGGTCCAGCACATCGTGAACAGCCTCCAGGTGTACCAGATCTTTGATGTTCCTGGGGGGAGCCAGAGGCCAGCTGATGTGTCCGCACACCCAGTTGAAGGTCAGAGGCTCATCTCTGCTGAACTGCCTGGCAAACTGGAAGCAAAGGGCAATACACTGGACTGAAACAAGGAGGAACATTGGGAAAAGCTAAAAGGAAATAGCTTCTTACGTAGGCTTAATGGGATTTCACAGGAACAAACAGTGCAACTTTCCTCTCAGTAATTCTGAAACATACTGTACCTCTGCAGGACATTGCCCACAGGGGTCTGAGCTGCTCGCCTGCCATAAAACACCACCAATATGCTCCAGAGCAAGGCAATTGGTCCAAAAACAAAAACAGGAATATAATATAATGACAAATATTTAATGCTGTCAAGCAGTAAGCCAGGGTGCACTGAAGCACAACATGTTCAAGCCCAGATGCCTAAAGACACTCATCCCCAATCGACGACCAAGGCCTCACGATCAGCACGGCTGCAGCCACTGTGCTGTCAGTCCAGAAAAGCCAAAACCATTTAGAGAAGGTAAGGGGCTCGTCGCCACACACAACTTTGAGACTGCAACTCCCCTTTCGGCTTCCGAGGGTTGAGAGGAACGTACTTTTAGAAAGGAGGTGCAGACAAAAGGCTGCTTCTTGTTGATGGGAGCAGTGCAGAAGACATAGCGAGACCGCAGGTTCAGAGGAATGTGCTGGATCATGTCGGCCAGGAACTTAAAGTCATCGATGTTGCAAACAAAGTACATCCCATCCACTTGAGAGAGGCTGACAAAAATATCCTGCGAAAAACAAAAAAATCTGCTTCGGCACCCAGGAAAGCTTAGAATTCCACATCTTTATTTATTATCTTTTCATTGAGACTGTACTTGACATGCTGCGGATGATTTATACCAAAGGCTATATAAATCGCTAGCCTGCTATTTATATTACGGAAATCACATTCTGCACTTACGATCAGATTTGACAAGGTAGCTTCAGGAAGGTGGTAAGCAAACATTTCAATCTGCTCTGCTGTGGGATGGAGTCCCGCTGTCTGGGAAAAGACATGAACAGGAGTAATTGCAAAGCATTTTAAAAAGGCTGTTCAAGCAAAAACAAACGATACAAAACAAAAAGGGCAGCCAAAGGGTGCGTTTTAATGAAAGTGGTAAGATTCACATGAATGAACACAAAGAAAGTTATTTGCAGTCTTTGTCCTTAGATGTAAAAAGAATAGTTTTTGAACAGGGCAGAGATGTTGTCCAAGTGCCAAATTTGATATTGTGTATGTCACCAGGTTACAAAAAATGTCATATGCAATCTTTCCACATCTTGATGAAGGACTGCGCCAAAAGCTTGAATTTTTTAAAATGCTATCAAAATTTAAACCTTTATTTTCTATTTTAATTTCATAATGGACATAAGCATCAAATAGTGCACAGACAAGGATAATGCTGAACCCACAGCTCCAGCTGCCAAATTTGTTTTTCATATCACGTGCACTACTATGGATTCATTGGAGGTTGTACCCTTGGAGCTATCTGCTGCGCCCACTCACCTCAATGGGGTCCACACCGCGTCCCAGTATCTCCTTCAGCACGAGCAGGTCATCGCGGTGCATGGTGGTCACCTCGCCCTCTTTGAAGACGGAGCTGAAGCGGCCCGCGCGGCCTGCGATCTGCAGCGCCTGGGAGGTGCTGATGGTGTCCATTTCCTTCTCTCCCTTCTCGTTGACCGAGGGCTTCATCAGTGAACTGAAGATGATGCGCTTTATGCTCCTGGGCGAGACGAGCAACACCGATCAGAGCTGAGACACCCAGTATGTCTTACACTTTTAGGTGCAGATTTGTTGACAGCGGCCATACGTTTTTTACAATTCAATTCAACCCAGTCATGCCATCCTGTGTGTCATCAAACCCCCCCATTTCTTTCGGGACTGTAAGGCACATATGCAAACAGCAGGCATTTTGTACCACAGCCATCACTGAGCAGATCCCAAATTCACAGAAGGCATCAATGTTCACTGGAGGGAGATAAGCCAAGATTGGCCCACCCAACCCTGGTAGTTCTTAGCAAAATGCGTGGTACATCCTGTAGCAACCTATAAGCTACAGTGTTCATCCCAGACTCCAAACTAGATCTTTCAACAGGATGTCAAGAAGCAAATTCCTATAGGTTTTACTGTCAACCTAAATGTTGTCAAACACTCACAGGTTTAGTCCCATTCCTATTGCGTCTGTAGCAACAAGAATTTTGCAGGGGTCATCAGGATCATTGAATTTCTTTGCTTGAGCCAATTTGGTGCCTGTTCCAAAAAAGCAATCGGATAGTTAAAGCTACTCAATTCTTAAAACAGTTACACGAAAGATAATCTTTTCGCTGTTGTTTAAATTGCATCCGATGAACAGAGTTTCCAAGTCCCTCGATCTGTACATGTTTCTCAGGAGCTTGTCAATAAAGCTGTGCTTGCTCGAGTGTTTCAAAGCTTAGAACCTCTCCCGAGCTGTACGGATGAGAGTTTACACATCCAGCTATTTAGGGGTACACAATAAACCACAGCACTTCACATTTAACTATATAACAAACCACAGTGCTGAGATACTAGGAGAAAAATCATGTCTGTTGGAATTTAACCTTACGATTGATAGAGAGCTGCCCTGGATCTTAAGGATTAGTTCACAGCACCCTGCTTGAGCACTCACACTGCTATCAGCAGTACAGAAGCCTAGCTGACTCTGTCAGAGACACTCACCGGGAGGAAGACTGCCATAGATTACTGCACACTCCAGGCCCCGAGCCTCAATCTGCCTGCTGATGGAGTAGATATCGTTCTTACTGAAGCACACGATGCAGTCCCCAGGCCGCAGGTTTTCCAGGGACTCCAAGGCGTGATCCAGCACTGTAATAGGAGTCAGCCTCTTGTAGTTTCGCACCTTCAGAATAAACACAATATACTGTAAACCAATACCCTTCTCCGAATGGGTGCTCATGTGGATTTTTTTAACGATCTGTTACAGATGTTAAGAGAATTGACCTTGTAAGGCAGCCTTGCATTTGCCTCTACAATTTTGTTCTGTTCTTCTCTGAAATAAACTTTACACTTATTCTTGAAGTGTTTTTATTCACAAATAAGGAAATGTTTTAACAATATTTCGCTATAGGCCGATCCGGCTGCTGTGCCATACAATGAAGATTTTCGAGTGTGTGCTGGACACACGACTAAGAACCATCGTCAATATCTCGCCAAACCAATGCGGCTTTGTGAAAAACTGCGGAACAACAGACGCCATACATGCAGCCCGCCTACTGAGGGAAAGGCAGAGGAAAGGAAAGGAAGAGGAAAACGATCCACATGGCATTTCTGGATGTGGAAAAGGCATTCGACAGGGTACCGCATGATCTCATCTGGCTGGCGCTGCGACAGCACCACGTCCCCGAAGCCTATGTCAGCTGGACAAAGCTGCTGTACCAAAAGGCCACTAGCTCAGTACGTTGAAACCTCAGACACCTTCCCGATCAATGTTGGCGTCCACCAAGGCTCAGCCTTGTCTCCTCTGCTATTCATACTTTGCATGGATACAGTGGCCAAAGATATCCAAACGAGGCATCCATGGACGCTATTGTATGCTGACGATGTTATGACAGCAAGTGAAACGCAACACGGCCTCGAACAGCATATACAGGAGTGGAAGACGCGCCTTGAACGATTCGGAATGAAACTGAACATCAAGAAGACAAAGTACCTGGAATGCGATGATCAAACCCATGGCACAATCGTAGCTGGTGGGGTCCAACTGAACAAAGTGACACAGTTCAAGTACCTAGGCTCATGTGTCAACTCCGACTGCACTACCCTCCAAGACGCCAAGACGCGAGTCAGCGCCGCTTGGATGAAATGGCGGCAGGTCACTGGAGTACTATGCGACAAGAAGATCCCTTTACGCCTAAAATCCAAAGTCTACCGCTCAGTGGTCAGACCAGTGGCCCTATACAGAACTGAATGCTGGCCAACGACAAAGAAACATGAACAGGCACTCAATACGATGGAAATGAAGACGCTGTGATGGACCCTTAGCTTGACAAGACTAGACCATGTCATGAATGAAGGGGTGCGAAAAACACTCAAAGTTGCCCCAATCACTGAGAAAATTAGGGAATCTCGCCTGCGATGGTATGGACACGTGCTCCACAGCAATGACACATCAATGGCAAAGACCGCCCTCGAATTGAATGTGGAAGGCCGCCGGCCCCGTGGACGACCATTTACGCGCTTGGCTGGATTGGCTGAAAGACGACATCCGCCTCGCAAAAGTCACCTGCTGAGATGCCGCAGACCGCACGTAGAAAAATCGGTGCAAACAAGCAGACCCCACATAAGTGGGAAAATGCGAAGAAGAAGAAAAAGAAGGTTGAATAACTCAAATAGTGTAACTCAAGCCCGTCTCAAAGGTTGTGACTGTTTTCAAAACGCTTGAAAGCAAGATCTTCATTAGAGCGGTGAACCTGAACCACGGTTCAGCTTTTAACTCACCTCTACTTCCTCTCCTGTAGTGTACATCAGCTCTGTGACAAAGTTAACAGCTGCAGCCTCACCACATACATGGATTTCTTCAGCACACAAGCCTGTTGACACACACAGCGAAAGAAAGTTTGCAGAGAGATTTTTTACGAGGTTCACTTAAACCTGTGTAAAGCCTGTTAAATATTAACTTCACAGCAGCAAAAAACAAATGTCAAATCTTTAAGATGACCCACGGCTTAAGATAAAAGGTGTAGCGCAAGGCTTATATACATTTTTTCTTGAACCTGATCTTCAACAAGATCTGAGGAGCTACAGTACTATAAAGCTTCCAATTCAAATCTTTAGAATGAGCTTTAATGTTCTTTTTCATGCTTTTCTCAGGTTTTATTAAAAACATTTTTTACTGTTCTGAAAAAAAGATAAAAAGCCTGGCCTATACAAAGTTTAGTGAATGACAATCAGCATGAAGATCTATTGTCTGCTGTGTGAAATGTTGCAGATGCCTTTTATCTCAAGCAGTATGAAACAAGAACTGTCATACGTCTTCACAACACAACGCAACGTCATGCAGACAACCGTATGAGCCTCCTGTGTGGAGATGGTGGCTGACCTAGCAAAGCTCTAGTCCAGGCCCATCCTCTCGATGGATCCCTGATCATCTGGATTTCATCAATGACTGCAACCTCATCTGTGAGGAAAAAAATTACATTTATATTACTGTTAATCAATACACCCTGTTATATAAATCTGTCTGAAGCCAAGCAGAACAGTACACTATAACACTGCAGCTCTACTGTGAATTGAACTCAATTGAAACTTTGATGGCGTTACAACATGAGATTTACTTTCAAGAATATACTGATACTGTATGCATTAATCTTAGATAAAATTGTAACTTAAAGCCATCTGACTAACATTTAAAAAAGCACCTAAACTACAAAAAAATCAAGTTTTTCAAGTCATGTACAGGAGTTTCAGCCCTGCAGTAGTCTCGATGACATTTAAATCATTCATCCATCCATTTTCTCACCGCTTCATTCAATACAGGGGTTAGGGGAACCACAGCCTATCCCAGTAAGCAATGGGCGCTAAGGAAATAATTCAATCAGGTGTTCGTTATCGAGAGATATTGTATGTCAGTCTTTTCCCCTCTTATTCAGTCCTGAGGAAACTGACAGTCTGGTCACATTCAAAGGGCTGTAACTATCATGGCTTGGAATACCGGGAAACGTACAGGACTGTAAGGACATTAACGAACGCCGACAGCGGCTGCTACTCGTAATAAGACAGTCTGGAAGAAAAGGAGAACAGAACTGACACGGCATGTTGACGCTGCACATTTCAATGGTGCAGGCGACGTGACCCGACTGCCTGCCCTCCGGGTCCATGAAGGTCCTCTCTTCTCCCGTCACCAAGTCACACGGCACACCCTGGAGCACAGAACACGGGCGTAAAGAGCGGCACAGCCTGCCCCCGGCGGGAACCGTCTTCCGCTGCGAGCGACAAAGGGGCTCTTTCATGGGAAGCCACGCCGGCGAGTCCCACTGACCGCACTGTTGCTCTTCTCGAAGATCTCGTGAGCCAGCAGCTTCAGTGGCCCACAGTAGACGCCAGACTTGGCTTCCAGGTATCGCTGGATGGCATGATGGGTCTTCCCACTGTTGGTGGGACCCGCGTGAAAGATAATCTTCCTCTGGATGGCTCTGGCTTCTGGGTACCTACAGTGAGTGAGTGCCAGGCCACATCAGAGAGCACAGCTGTCAATTTATCCTGGCTAATCCCCGCTTAAGCCAATAACCGGTACAGTTTTCTATCAATATAACTTATCTCAAGGCCAGATGTGTATAGTACCCAGTGTCTAGGGTGGTAATTTAGTTTCAGAGAAATATAAGAGATAATTAGTTTTGATGCTCAGTACAATTGCTACAAATGAACAAAGTGATCTTTGGAAAAACTAGCTTTTGCTGCTCTGGCAACTTGAACGTTCGTGATAAAGGTAACATTGTTATGCTAACTAACTATGTGAGATTCAGCACCAGTGCTCACGGGTCTCTGAACCCCAGATGTCATGTTTTCCCAACTCATCCCATAAACAGGATCAAGTCTGGCAAGCAGTGCATCCTTGGCATAACTGTCCCATTTCTCGTCTCGTCAGAAAGGCATTACGCCAACAACATGAGACCGTGTGTTTCCTGCCAGAATTACGTCAGATCGGGGGGGCCCTGCAGGAAGGGCAGCAAGAGAGGACTTGATCAAAGCAGCGCACATCAAAGCAGACCGTTTGACTTTAACAGTCTGCCAGGTTAGGAACTGCTGGCTGTGAACTCAGTGCACAGACTTGATATCTGCTCACTGCTCTTTCTAAGCAGACCATATTGGTGTCTTTGCACCACAATGGACATTTCTAAGGTTAAATTACCTCATCACCTGCGCTCAATCAGCTGTCTCCCTAATGAAGTGATCAGTGCTAAAGGAACAGTCACAGTCACTCGAGAGTATCATGGTGAGTCATGAACGATCATTTAAAATGTGTCCAAAATCTTTATTTACTTTATTTTTCCACGAAGATATGTGGTAAGTTAATCCTGATGCCCAGTATATAAACAGGCTAACCAAAAATGTACATTTTGCACCAATTACAATGTTCTGAAGCTGTTAACCTTTTTAGTAAGTAGGCGAAGCAAACAGCTAGCCATGGTGCTTCAGCATGCACTTTTAAGACTTTGAGCAACTTGTTAGTTTGCTTCATTTAAGCCACATGACTACAGCCTTCTGTTGTGCTTCCATAGGAAGTGATAAAACTTGTCAAATATTTTGTGAAATCACAAGTAGATTAATTTCAATTTGAAGTGATAGTGTAATGGCATGGATTTTTACTACTGGCAAAACGCAAATTACTATACCTACCAATTCGCTGGCACTCGTAAATCACTGATCTTTCGCAGGTCATCCATGCAGTCAAGCATGGGAAAGATTTGTTTGGCGTGTCTCATGAAGTAGGGGTAAAGATCATCTGTGTGTCCTGTTGAAAGATACAGTACATAAAACTGATATTTCATATGTATACCTCTTGTTTTGACTGTATTCTTTAATAAGAAATGTAGCAGGACAAGTCTCCACTCATATTCAAAAGCGGCAGACACAAGCTTTGAACAAATTTAAGTGATGTCACATTTCACAAAATCCACAAGTCTTCAATGATAACCCATTCTTAAGTCTTAGGGACTTAATTAAAATGGTATGCAAGTCTCAACTCAATAAGCAGCCTGGGTACCCTACAAAATCCTCCAACACTGTAGCATCCCAGGACCAAAAGTGAGGATCAGGAAATCATGGCCAAGAAATGATGGGTGTTCACTTCTGGTGCTGGTGACTGGGATTTTAACTAAGTGCTACAAACACAAACCTCAAACTCACCTGCACCGCAGCAAATGTCATTCAGAACGATGTGTAAATCAGCGCCTATCGCTCCCGACTCCATCACAAACTTCCTGAAGCTGATGAAGGCTTGATGGAAGAGTCGAGCTGCCAGGCAGAAGGAACAGTTCACTCCACAGGCCCTTCTTCCACAGTTATATGTCCCGCCATGATGGATTTTTAGAGATCACTGATCAATACCAAAGACAACTTCTGAAGATCAAGCTATCAGCACATCTGTATAAACACCTTTACCAAGAACAGTAAGATAACATTCCTCTGAGGTCTCCTACGGGCTCTATTTCAGTGAGAGAACGAAAGGTGTCCATCTATTTGTACCCAGCAAAGCCAATAAAGAAAGGTTTTTTCAATCCACACCCACATCTGAAAGCTGTTGTCCTGTGGTACAGTAAGACAATTCAGAGGACTTATGAGAAAATTTGTGTTGAGGCCATGACAGCTTGTGTAATACTGTATACTGTTTATCCTAATATTCCACCATTACCCATCTTAATGTAAGCAAAAATGTTGTCCTTAATCATACTCAGTAAAACGTAAATTTAAACAAAAAGCTTTTAATGGAGTGCATTTTAATTTTACATTTCAATTAAGAAGTTGAGTCAAAAACTTGTGTAATATTAGGCATTTAAACTTAAGATGTTTCAGACACAGAACTGTAGCTACAAACATTTGTAAACAGCATTTTCTAGAGATACTGTGGAAGAAAGTGTTGTCGATTTCACTTAGCTCTGCAAAGTAGATTGTTCATCTGTTTTTACATTTAAAAGCTTAATGCCTCCATGCTATGCAACCAGTTTTCTCCTGTACATTTACTAACCACTTTGCTAAATTGAAAAGGCAAATCTTAAGTTGGTCCAGACCTGTGATTACAGATCACATCGCCAGTATCACCACTTAGCCCAGCCAGTGTGACCAGTAGCGGAAACAGGGTTCAGCAATGCACATTTCAAAGTGGGCCAACAAATAGCCTTACTGTTACTACAGGAGAGGCCGTGCTTTCAGCAATTCTCCCATTACACTGAGGAGGAATCCCTACCTTTCTGTATAACAAAGTTGCCATCCGACATGTGCTACCTGCCAGTGAGTTTGTTGTGTGCCCATTTGTCTCCAAGTCATCCCACGTGTTTAAACAACAAACAGAAATGAGCTGCAAGGAGTATGATTTAGCAAAACAAGCAGCACACCAGCAAAACAGCATACCTGAGACCCGATGCTGCTTTAACAGATAGGTTTATAAGAAAAAAGGGTATTATGCTCACCATCCAAACCATTTTCTGCTGCCAATCTCTGTATCTCCTTCCTTTTGTAGAATTTGTTTAACACTTTTAGTGCTTCACCTGTCAAAAAAGAAGATTAATTCAGCTGCATAGATCCTAATAATATTGCTACAGACAAAAACAAAATGAATCCTACAAAAACGTTTTCCTATATGTTTACATGTAGTCATATGAAAATAGCAGTACCAATCCAGAAGAGTATAAACTATAAACGCAAATTATTTCTTAATTGCAATTGAGTTTTTCTGGACAGAGTCACAGTAGACATCTGGGTTTAAAAACCAGGTCATTACCTGTAGCAGGTGGTACATTACCACCATAGGAAAACGTTTCATATAGTAACCACCCGTACATATCTACGTCTCAGTCCAGTGCAGAGCTACTGGATACGAATATAGCTGTAATATACTTGGCAGTGGTGGTGGCATCTGTTAAAAAAAAAACTTTACAAAGACAACAAAAAATAAAACGATGCGAGAAGATCTTACTTTTATCAAGGGGCCGGCTGAGCTCGGTTCCTACAGACCCGTCTGCATTGTAATCGCTTTTGATGTTCAAAGGGACAAACAGAGATGTATCAGGGGGTCTGGCCGGGCTACTAGAAGAGGCGCTTCTGCACTGCACGAAGCCGAGAGGCTCGGGCTCTCGAACACAGCGAAGCGGTACATGGTACAAACTATAACCGCGATCAAGCGCACCAGCAGCGGTACGGAAAGAGACTGTTCGGAATGAAACCCGTGACAGCAAACACATACTGTGTTTCAGAGACATCCTCAAGATAAAAACGTTCGAAGAACAATAACGTGTTTTAGCTCGTCAATCCATCATTATAAGTGATCTAAATAAACAGTGATTCCGTTTACAAAAACTCCTGTTAAACCCAAGCAAAGGACGATCAACATTGTCACTGACAACGTGGAACAGGACCCCTGCATTTCATAGCTGTTTCAAATTTTGCCTGATCACATTCTGCAACTAACAGGCGGATATGTGCATTGATTTATTAAGTCTAATTAGAATCGTAATAATATTATATTTTAAAAAAGCTATTTATGCCACCCGCATTACTTGCTTGACATTAATCGTGAAAACTGCATGATAGAAAGTTTCTGTTTCATGAGACTTTCCTTTTTGACAGAGGAAAATTAGGACCCTTAGTAAGGTCAAAGTGCATGTCTGCCCTAACACGAGTTATTTGGCTAGAGAGCTAGTGTTGTCAATATCCGTGGTTATGTTCATGCATTTCTTGAAACGTTTAAATGGATTAGTAACTGGTATAAATCCTGTCCAGTCTCTGAATTTCAGAACTCCTCTTAATTAAGGTATTAGCTGAAAAGCAGTTTAAATTTCATGTTTGAGTGCTTGATACTGTCTTTCCCACTCGTGGCTATTGATCATTTACTAATAATCAAATAAATCCTTAAATTTAAAAAGCGCTTTAAAGTTAATGGGTACACCCCTTCACCAGCAATGATGCGACTGCAGGCAAAGTGTGCCAGTACTCATCAGCTATCAGTGGGGAGGAGAACAGAGTAACGAAGCCAATTCATAGATTGGGATTATTAGAAGGCTATGACTTGGCCAGGACTCCGCGATTACACACCTACTGTTTTCGAGAAAGGTCCTGGAATTTGTAATGACCACACAGAGACGCATGACCTCAGTTTTACTCATCTGAAGAACGGTGTTTTTTTACAGGATAGTGTCACTATACTGGGGCATTTGGAAACACAAAGGCCTCAAAGTGATCTTATGAACATCTCTTCCAGCAGCAACCTTAGCTTTCCCAGGAGGTCTCCTATCCAGGTACTGACCAGCCTCACACCTGCTTAGCTTCAGGGGGCTGCCAGTTGTGAGTTGAAGGATGATATACAGTTTAATGCAAAAGTATGGGCACCCCTGGCCAAATTACATGTTTTGTTGATTTTCTAAGTGAAAAAAATGTTAACCTCTGCAGCGAACAAACTTAAACTTGATATATTTCTGCAAATATTAATGCACAGTTACTATTTATTTGCTAAATTTAACAGACTGAAAAGGGTCTGATTCTAAATAAGCAAGAGATTGCATAAAGTTCTGCATGAAGAAGTTGTTGGGGCTACAGTATTTTTTAAACCAGGGATAGATGGTAGAAACAAGTAAACAAAGTCAAAAAAGCATCTTTATCAAATAAAGGCATCAGTTAGCATTATTGATAAACAGTTGAAACAAACGCCAGTGTTGGGAACTACTGCTTTATATAGCTAATCTTGAATAATGCATAGATACTAAGCTTGAATGAACAGAGAAGTCTACAATCATGAACAGTAGTATGCCATTTCTCTCAAATAAAGATGTAATTGTAATTTTCACAAATGTTGTTTTAGAATTTAAATTCTATCAGCTAGTTGCTAGTAACACCGTTGAGATTTAGAAATTGCTTTAATAGATATATAATTTAAAATTAGATTTTTAATGATTTAGCAAATAGCACTGACTGTCATTCCATTCTGCTCGATTTATGATTCCTGTTATACCCAATGGGGTTGAAGTATGAAATGCAGCAAGGGTACACAAACAGGAAACCTTATAGTCATCCCCAGTTAAATTTCAGAATCATCTATTCAAGGAATAATTATTTTAGTGCCATTGAAGGCTCAGGATTTGACAATAATGAAGAACAACTACTTCTACACTTTACCTTAAAGAACTTTTTGCTAATTAATAAACCGTTTGAGACCCCACTGACCACATTTCCCCTAGGTATACCCTTTTCCACTGAGAAAATACACTACAAAATAGTCCAAACCCTACACAGAGAATAATCAGAAAACTAGTTTTTAATTTAGAAATCATACATGTTGTGGAACCAATTTCAAGGAGCCTCAACTGAAAATAACATTTAAAATACAACTATTTCTGGATTTTTATCACGAACATTTTCTTCCGATTGCAGATCTACTTTATTTTAATAGAATCATCAAAATACATTCTGAAAAAACATAAGTACTATTTACTGCAGATACTGTACACATTTTAATGTCATTTCTCAATGTAACCAAACGTTAGGACACCAGGCTGTGGTTAGAATACCAGCAGAAATTTTTTACTTTTATTGTACATGAAATAGAATAACTGGAGGCTGTATAGTACAATTTTTAATGCTCACAAATTTCACCGTTTTAAATTGGACATTGTAAAAGGTGTGAGAACATGCAAATGGCGAAGACAATATTTGGCATAAATTTTCAGTTTCTTACAGGCACTTACAACAAAAAGGGATATAAATTGCCTGTGCATGGTCATTAGCAACTGGTCTGTACACTGAAGTGTGAAGTGAATGCAGCACAGTCATTCTAAACTCTTATAACCGTGCATTTACCTTTCTGAAAATCACCACTCTTTCCGCACGCATAAAAAAACTAAAGCAGGTGTATTGTGTATTTAATGGATTTTTTAAATTAAAAAGCAGTCCATGTGATGTTTGAGTTAAACCAGCGAGATGAGACTGGCAACAGTAAAAGCAGATTTTAATACACAGTTTCATCTGGAGGACTCCAAAAAGACTTTAGCCAATTTTAGATTCCTACTATCCTCTTGTAACAGCACTGTTTTCAACATAAATTCTTCAGCTTTGGGGCAAAAAAATAAGTAAAATATGCCTCACTGTATAGAACAAAGTCTTAGGAAAGAATGGTATAAACTGTAAAATAAACACTACATAACTTAGGAGACAGTCTCCAATATAAATCTTTTACACCTTACAGTGAATTAAGAATATGGCACGCAGGGATCTCATATGTCTTTCCCCTTAGCGTGTTTCTAAAGGCAGATCCTGAAACCCACATCTAACAAAATGCAAAATATTATTTCTGTTCATATAATCTTATAAATTAACCACCTACATGCATGGGAACGCTCTTCGAAATAAGTATAAACTTGTTTTATTCTTGTTTTAAAGTTTTTTGCATTTGCGAGTGTAATATTTTATTTCAATGAAAGTGGGTAAAATGTGCAGTATAAAAGAAATGGTAGCTTCTGGACGTTCCAGTGTTGTTTTTTTTCTCGTTTCCTTTGTCTTGCGCAGAGACCGCAGTCGCTAGCGGAATGCTTGGTAAGCAGCAGTGTCGAATGGAAAGAAGGCAGCGAGGAGAAGTGGGGTGTTTGGCCGTTCTCTAATCCATTTTTCTTCCAGTCTGCTGCTCTGCCGAAAGTAGAAACCACCAAGTTCGCTTTTCCTTCCACCATGCTTTTCACATCTCGGGCTTCTCTGCAGAAACCGTTGTCCTCTGCTCGGGGGACTCATAGCGCTGGTGAAAGTTGCGTTTCCTCAGTTTCTCCGGAGCCTTCCTCCACAGAACAATCTCCTGCAGAGAAATCAGGCATGGGCAAGAGTTGGGCAACAGAAAGCAATCACCTGGTACACATGCTTCACTCACTTATTCTATAGCTTTATTGCCAGCAGCTACATCACCCTGCAACTCACACCTTGGTCAGTACCTGGATGGGAGACTCCTTGGAAAGCTAAGGTTGCTGCTGGAAGAGGTGTTAGTAGGGCCAGGAGGGGGCGCTTACTTGTCTGTGTGGGTCCTAATGCCCCAGTATAGTGATGGGGACACTATACTGTAAAAAGGTGCCGTCTTTTGGATGAGATGTAAAACCAAGGTCCTAACTCTCTGTGGTCTTTAAGTCCCAGGGCATTTCATGAAAAGCGTAGGCGTGTTACCTCGGCAACCTGCCCAAACATCCCCCTGGCCTTTATCAGTTATGGCCTCCTAATAATCCCCATCTCTGAATTGGCTTCATCACTCTGTTCTCCACCCCACTGATAGCTGGTGGGTGGTAAGTGCACTGGCGCACTGCCTGCCATCACATCATCCAGGTGAGGCTGCACATTGGTGGTGGTGGATCATTAGTTTTGTACAATGAAAAGATCAAGATGTTGTCTGTATCCATCTCAAGAACTGCTCTACCTGCTGCTTGAAGTATCGCCTGTCCTCTTCGTCCACCAGCACCAGGTTGAGGAAGTACCGAACCGAGAACTTCTTGTTTACATCCCTCATCGTGGGAGTAAGGTCATAGCCAGCCAGGAAGAGCCTGATGGGGATAGACTCCCCTTGACAAAGAATAAACGTTAGTTAACAGGGCAGAAGCAGAGCTTAATGAGGCTGAACAGTGAGTAATCTGGGAAAAAAAATAATGGAAACGCCCAAGAGGTGCGTCTATATTGACACCTACTGGAGACAAACTGGAACCCAGTGAATGAACCTCGCAGTGAGGTTAGTGCCCTGCAAGGTTTCTACACCAATTAGAAAATCTCACAAAACAGAAGCTGTTCACAGGCTCTATCAAACAAAAATGACTATACTTTGTTCATATTTTTTTCAAGTAGAAACTGCAATGTTGAAATAGACAAGACTGAATAAGAAAATTATTTTTATGCTTTGAATTAAGGCGCTGCGTTTCCTCTCTCATTACCTTTAACTGGAGCCCCATCCATGATCTCGTACTTCGCAATTGTCTCTGTCTCTGTAGTTGTACTAGGTCCTGTGGGCAAGGAATTTTTATTAAGCATATATATTTCAGTCTAAAAGGCTACTAAAATAGTTTAGAAAACCTCATTAAGTGATTCCTGAATGAGGAAAGGAACAGTCCTCTAAGTTTTCAACTCATGGTTTTAAGAAGAATCCTCTCTACAAAGTAAGCAATCACATCCATTTAAGGCAGCTTTTGTCTGAATCGCCACCTCATCCTAATCAGCATTCTTTGACTTCCTTCCTGAGCACTAAATACCAGTTATCAGATCATTTATCTGCACCAACAGCATTACACTGCATTTCAAATCTTCCCATCGCAAATATTTTGATGACTTGCCTGGAGTCCTTCAGGAAGCTGCTTAATGAAACTCTTGGACGAGTACAATAATAGCAATTCAACAAGAACAACAGCCTGAAATAATACTTTTCTGTGACTTTCTTTTTTCAGCACTCTCAACAATCTCTCACCTATCCCAGTGATCTCCTTTTTGATCAGCTGTAGCTCCATGTGCTGGATTTTGATTCTCACTAACAGGAAGTAGATTTTCCCCACAATGACATCCTTCAAGTGGTACCTTAACCAAGAGAGGACTAGTTTAGACTAAAAGTACAACTTACAGAACTCATCACTCATGCAGTTAAGGAAGAAGTAAAGGTTTATTCCATGCTGAAAAGAGAACAAAAACGTTCTTCTTCGGCCTATGCATGCTGACGCAGTTACCTACTTGGACTACTCATGCACTTATTCATGAATGACAGTTACTCATGAGTATTCCAAGTTAAACCATCGGATTTGTCCTGTTCAAAGAAACAAGATTTTTTTTTACTGTCTACAAGGGTAAGTAACAACAAATCTTAACTAATTCAGCGTCATATTTCCCAGGCATCCTCACAAGTGGCTTTTACTCACTTAAAATTCAGTTCTTAAGATGAATCTTGAACCTAATTTCATTCTATAATTCTGCACAGCAACCATACTATGTGCCTGCTAACCATAACCGCATTCGGGTTTGAGACGGTCCTCTGAACGCGTCTCAAAGTGGAAATCACATCAAACAGCGGTTAATGTGGCATTTCAGGAAAATTCTACCACAAAGCTTGGCAGGCCTTTAAAAACAGATGTTTGTTAAAGAGTAATAAATCAAAATGTGCTCAAAACTTAAAATGTGACGACTCTTTCCAAGATCTCACTGTGATATTTTGAAGCAGGACTTTCAGGAAAATCGCGATGTACCATTTTAGAACTGAGTGAGGGTTCTACTTACTTTGACTTGTTATATTCAAACTCTATATGGAGACAGTCCTCAATTCCCACTTCCATCTTGATGGAGTTGTTGACGTCAGGATACGTGGCGAGCTGGTGAACAATGAGGTCATACTCCTTCACCAGGTCTGACAGTCTTCTTACAATCGTCACTTTAAGGAAATACCTTTAAAAAAGTAAATGAACTGAGTGGTAATGTTTTGCATGATTGACAACCCCAATTACATCATGGTGCTAAACATGCAAATGCTGCATTCAGCATGTTGCTTCTACTGCATTGCTTATAGCCACAAAAACAAAATGTCTGAAATGAACATAAAAGTGATGTTTGAAAGCAGAGTGACCATCTTTACTCTCTGTAAATTTAAAAACATTCCTCTGGCACCAAGCCTTTGCTTCCTTACAAATCCTTCAGAACCGAGGTCAGAATGGGAAACAGGCTCTGCTCAACAGTAAGGCAATAGAACAATACAGAAAGTGGAGTACAAGTGAGAATTACTTTTGATCTTTACTATTCACCCTCAGACTCTGACAGCTTTACCTCAGCCTGACGTTGGCTCCCATGTAGGACTCGTATGGCTTCTCCACCTGCATGAACTCAAAGTCGTAGCTCCTGTTCTGCGTCAGCTCCCCGGGCAGAGCCAGCTCCTTTACCAGGTTCACAAACTCATGGGTGTTGCTTTTGTCGCTGAACAGCTCTGTGCAGCAAGAGAAAAGCAGGGCCCAGATGTAACACAAGGTTTTACCCAAGAGGCCCAGCTACTTTTCCTTTATTAGAGGAAACTCCAAAACCAAGTCATTCTGCTAACGAAAATGACTGACCAAGTGTGGTAAATACCAAAATGTAGTGGAGATGCCTAACATCAATAATACCCTTTATTCAGTGCCATATCCTCACTGCACTCACAGCCCACTCAACTGCAAGAACTTGCGGAGCTAAAACATTGCTGTGGAAGCTCTATGGATAATGAACTGTTGTACTCTTCACATGACAGGCACATGCTTTGCTGAGCTTTTAACTCCACTCGGCTAGAAAAAAACAAAAAACATAGAACTGGTGCTTGTCTAGAAAGGAAAATTACAGAAATTAAATGCCCCATACATTCTAAAAAACATACAACTACATTTTCAGAGATATTCTGGATATGCGGCACACTGTCTTGAGGCCCTCCTGGAGTGTCTTTGTATAACAGACAGGATTCACAATGTTTTGACCAGAGTATGAAACTCACTGCTTCTGCATCATGTTGAATAGACTGCCAGCGTAAGCCTATCCTAGCCAGCCTTGTTTTCTTTGCACAACAGTCACGACAGTAAAGATCAGGGAACACTTTCAGTATATTTCAAAGCTTTTTGTGCTTCACTGTCCTCTTACATTAAAAATGTGATGAAAGCACAATGACTGAATCTTCAATTGCAGTATTTCAGGAGAATATTTTTTTAACAGGGAACAATAGCAATGCTATTTTTACATTTCAGGGTTAGAAAGAATCGTCTTTGGTGAGTGCATTTCAAACCACAGTGAAAGTAAAATGTACATATTAATGCGGAAAATCCAATCCAATAAAATAGACAAACTTTCCAAGTATGCGCAGCATATTGTGCGATTCTCCTCAGAAGGATGCAACAAAACTTACGGTGATGTGATGCAGCCCTGTTACATTGTAAACAAGCAGGCCTGAAAATACATGTCTTTTAATCCAATAGAAATATCGCTCTCGACTTTTGAGATGGTTTTGCAGACAAATTTTAGTTACTTGTTAACTCTGCATGTTTATCACGTTGGGACATTTCTGTGGTGAAATATCTGTTGCACAACCTGTACTTATTCGCTTGTACATCGCAGTACATTAGTCATTATAGTGACTTATGAGCAAGAAGGGCCACATCACATCACAAGTTGTGGGAACTCTTGCTCAAGATTAGTGGTTTGCAACAACATGGCGACTGTACAGTCCTTTCACAAAGTTTAGGATTTTGTCCCCAATTCTGAATTTTCAATACCGTCAATTAATTTATGTTGTTACCAAGATTTATTAACCTGTCTGAGAAATTGGGACCCTTGGTTACCCTTTAAACAAATTCATTTCACTTTATATTCACACAGTGTATCAGACCACTTCAGTATCTGTTTTACAGATGGTTCCTTTAGTGGTAATAAAACTGAAAATTAAAATGAATGAGGAAAAAAAATAAAACCCAGTGGCCTTATAACAGCATATCTCACTAACCACTTCGGCCAAACAAGGAATTTTATTTATCAAAGAGCTGTGAAGGGAATCGTGATACACTGCCAACAGTGAGAGATCTCCAAAAATGGTCAAGAGCACTTGAAGTAAGAGAAGAAAATTGTTTCTTGATAGGATTATAAACACTGTTGTCTAAATGCAATACTTCACTAATGGACGAGGCTTTGTATGATTGCATACAGTTTGAACCTTAAGGTTTAAAGTTCTTAACACATCCTGTTAAGAAACTCACCTATCTGTCCCACGAATTCAATGCGAATTCCCAGGTGCTCTAACCTCTTCCCAGACTGCTTCACAGTGAGGTTCACCTGGAAACAAGAATGGGAATTGAAGGAAAGAACACTTGAATTTCCTCTCATGATCTTGTGCAGTGTCTCCATTTTACTCAGCCCTGAGGAATCTTTGTTGTTCTTAACACTTCCTATAAAAACTAACATTAGCTACTAGTATCAAATGCACAAGAAGTTGATTTTTTAATTAGGTATACCAATCCCCAATTTTACCATTTCTATGCTAGAAAGCAGCTTATGGATCTGGATGCTTGCCACTTGGTTGTTCTAAGTCTTGACCATGTGCTGCAGGAAAGCGTCTTTAAAATGTGCAGGAATTTGGCACAGCACTACAACATTAGAATAATCTACCCCGGGTAGCCCTTCTGAGACTGAATTCCAGCAATTAATGCAAAATCAATATCCATAAAAAAACAACTTACCAAGGCTTTTGAAGTAGTGAAACAATTCCACCTACTCTTTCCACATTTTAGTACAACACTTAGAGCAACAAAAGCTGGGCTGGGACAACAGTTCCCCTATGGGTGCAGACAGGAGGATATGCCAAACAGAGTCAGGCTAAGTCAAGTCACTTCTAATCCTTCCACCAGTTACAAAGTGCTCTGCGTACACAGCCAGAACAGGTACCAATTCTGAACTGCGGCCTTGTCTCTGGACTTCCTCATTCCAAATGAAAACAGAAGAAAAATCACAGTAAATCCTGTAACTTGAAAAGTTTGAAATGTTGCGGTGATTTCCCGCTGAAAGCCTGAGAGCTCAACAATAACAAGGAAGAGAACAATGCCGGGAACCTGTTCCAACTCATTCGAGAGGATTAATTCAATTTACAGAAAGAGGAGGAAGAGGTGGGGGACTGAAGTCAATTCCAAATGTTGTGTGCAGGAAAATATAACAATTAGGAAAACACCCACACACACTCCCTGCAGAGAATGACCTGACAGAGGCAAAGATCTTTGGGTGTTGTCTCATTTAATCCTGCAATGCGCTTAGGATAGTGTAATCCTACAGATCATACATGTTAAACAGAAGGACACCAAGACTGTGCACAGTACTGCCCTCAAATATACAGTACATTTGTAACCCTGTATATGATGAGAAAAATGAAATAAACTGTAAGCTCATTTTTTATACATCTGTGCTTACACAGATGTACTTAGTACATATTGATGTATTTAGTATTCATTCTCCACTACAGTACCTTTACTCTGAAATTCTGGCATATGTAAATAGAAAAGGCAAAACCTAATGGCAATAACCAAAATATAGTTGGAATCAAGCAGTAAAACTTAGAAATGTGTTACTTTTGAACTGGGACTATAATGCATTTCTCACTTTACATTACTTCTCATGGGAAATTTGTGTCCAACCAGCACAATTTCACCTCCCATTAGACTTTTCTAAAACAAGAAATATATGTATAGTGTTCACATCTGACTGAGATCACAATATTATAATGGGAAACGACAATACATCTTTAAAATCATGGGTTTGCTGCCTGAGATTACAAATGTTTTCTGATTAATATGGCTTGAGCTACTTAAGATATTTGACTTAAATATATTAAATCTGAACACAAGGCATATGAGGATTATAATGCAATTACCACCATGGTAAAAATTATTCTGGTCTTTTAATATGCTTCTTGCACAATACATTTTTGTAAAAAATTCAAATAGGTCAATACATTTTTGGAATACATCAGTGTCATAATATTAAACAAAAGTGATTAGTCCTATACATTGTTTTAATTGACAATGAAGAGCTGATGAGCTTTAATATCCCCCAGTACATGTATATATTACTGCAGTCAGTTTTAATTTTTTTACACCAACCTCTGCCCATCTCATCCACTAGACTTGGAAGGTCAAAAGCAAACAAGCCTACCTTTCCCGAAACCGATTCACCGTCATAGAACAGAAAGTGCTTTTCCACTTTGCCATCTTCCATCTTGATCTCTGCCGTCTTCCTCGTGTCAGCATCGTTAAGGACGACATCGATTTCACACACCGGCGCAAACAAACCCCCGAGGAAACTCTGTGACGCAACGGGACAGACAAATCAATAGGGAGAAGAAATGAGGACTGCTATTTCTGGCTACAGCACTGCAAACCCTGGAAACTGTGGAATCGATGCACGCCCAGCCTGGAGCAAGACTCCTGTAGTTAGAGCAACCACCAGTGGACCCACCCTGGATTGCTTCAACCTAATGGAGACTTTCCACCGTTCCAGTCACACCAGCTGCTAATTTCATTGCAGACGTCTGCTTTACCTGTTCCTAACTGACCCGAGAAACGACACATTGAGCATTTGATTGGTCTGATTACAGGCTATTTACGGAAAATCTTTTTTTTCTTTCCATTGCCCAGTGGAAATTGCTGGTTAACTGCTCCTTCGGAAGATCCGATTTGTGTAAAATAACCCACCTCGCATGCTAATGGCTGTACTTTCAGGGACCCGAAGGTGCAGCGTGAATCTGAGAAAGTCAGAGCTGAGAAAGGAATAATAACAGCAGCGGCCCCACGCCTCCAGGGCCTACTCAATGTTATTCACCGCTGTCTCCCAGATTCTGGAAACACACTTCAAGAAATATTCAGAAAAACGCGGTGCAATGAGAACATTCTGTAAACTGTAAAGACAAAATGTGCAGAAGAACACCCTATCGAAGAATACTCTTATTTGGCAACTTTCTGAAGTAGGTTATCATGGACATGTTTTTGGGGCAGTTCGAAAAAAAACGACACATTCTTGAAGCGAAAGCTGAATGATTGTGATGCTGTGCAGAAACATGCTCACAGGCCACGTGATCTACAGAGACAAATGAAAGCAAATGTGCTCACAAGTGAACAGTGACATCCCACCGTGAATCAGTTCAGAAACAATCTAATCTGACTGTTTTTTGTATAAATGATAAACTAACAATGAAAGCTCACTACCTTCCTGTAAACCAGATTCATCCGTTGAAGAGTGGAAAGTTGTGGAGTAGGGGAAAAGTGAAATCTGCCTCTCTACCCCATTTCCAGGGCAGACTTGCACAAGAGAAAGTGAACACCTGTAACCAAAACTTGCTCTATCCAGGCATGTGACATCTAAATGTTGTTGCTGTGCAAACAGATATTTTTATCAATCCAAACCAGAAAATCCTAACTTTCTGAAAAGAAACAAATAATTAAAAATTACAGTCCTTTTGGAGAAACCAAGGAAGTTCAGAAATATGTTTTTTTTCTACCACCACTTTTATTTTAAAAATGGGGCAAATGTTTGTGAGCCTTGATAAATGCAGAAATTATTTTTTCTGCATTTATCAAGGCTCACAGGGAGCACAGACAGAACTACCCTTATGGAAAATCTGTGAACACAGCTCTTCTATAAAATACCTTACAAACCAGTTTACATTATCGGGTAACCTTTGTAAACACTTTTCAACAGTGAAAACAAAGACTCGTATGTACAAGGTTATACAGCAGATCATTTTACTCAAGCAGATCTGAATTAATTTGAAAGGTACATCAACAGAGAACTGAACCTATAGCCTTTCCAACCCGGAGCCCTCACCACCACTCCCTAACCTCTGCCTAATGATAAGCGAAAAGCGTTTGCTTATTCCAGTTCTCTTCTAGAAACACTTTCACTTAAAATATATTTCGATAAAAGCGTGTACTGTCTACTACGGCACCAACAGCTTTTCATGACATTCCGTTGAATTATTTCACTTTTTTTTCAGTAAGAAGACAAAGCCTGGATATTTAGTGTTACGCTCTATATGGGTACTGTCGGGTGTTTTCCTTACACGAGTGCAACTGTAACGCGCTATTGTGAGATAAAGTTTATTTTCAATGTGCCACGTTATTGGAACGACGCATATAAAAAACTAACACTAACATTAACACAAACTACAAGGACACCTTTATTGTCCGCGAATGAAGTGGAAAAAGCCAGCCTGGGTCAAAGAATAATTACAGAACACTATCAGAAGATAGAAAACGTAACTTATCGTTTCACAGAAACAAAAAAAAAACACCTTAGTATTGACTTGGCAGTAAACACGAACACAGTACACGAGGCACGGAAGAGTGGAAAAAAATTGATAAAGAGTCGAGACAAGATACAACAGCATGCGCTTTGTATTTTGAAGCATAAACCAAACTACATTACGCTTAAACGTGTCTCAAAAAATGTAAAAAAGCTGGTAATTAAGTGAACCTGTACATTGAACGAGTTGACTGCAATTCACTCGACCTACAGAATCCGACAAGCTGTCCAATTTGGGACAGCAAAAGGGGGGCGACTGGTGAAGAAAGTAAACAGGCAAATAAAAATCACCAGGCAGACCGTTTCAGACCCAAAGGTAAAGAAAACACAACCCGTGATGCTTAGGCGTTTCTTTTTTTCCATTCTAACAAGATACGAAAGAAATAAGGATCCCAGAGACAGCGGCGCTGGCAATTAATCGAGACGTGTTTCTGACAGCGCCGCCGCAACACAGGCCTCCCGAGCTCCGTCCCTCCTACTAATCCAGCCCCAGGACTCCCCCGGGCCTCCTGCACTTTCTCCCACACTGTGCGGTCAAAACGAGATCGCTGCTACTACAAAAGCTGGGGGAAAAAACTAAGGACATGTTATGACTTAAATCGGTGCACGGTGTTTTCCACGCCGGTACCATTATATTGCACTTCGCAATCCATTCGGTTTCACTCAAACTCACCATTTCAGCCCGTTTCCACACAGTGTATTTCTCTAACTCTGATCCCTAAGAAATCCTCCCTAAACTCCTGCTCTCCTCGGTCATGTGACCCCCCTGTAGCAGAACTCGGTGTCCTGAGTCATATGACCTCCTTCCAGAGCTCTCGCTGCTGCAATTGGTAATTTCTGTGTGAACAAGATGCAAGCGTCCGCGTTCGATAGTGCAAAACTAACGTAACGAAATAAACCAAAAACAGTAGCGAAGAAACTGATTTTTTTATCCACGCTAGTGGACGTCTTCAGCTTTGTTTTTAAGAAAATGTAAATCTTGAAACCAGCTAACACTGCATGAACGCTTTGGAGACATACTTTTAACTTCACTCCGTACAAAAATTTCGCTCTGTACGCGACTAATTAATCTCTAATGTACATTAGAATTCTATAAAATAAAATTAAATAAAAGTTTATTTATCAAATACACAACAATACAGCATGCAGCATTAGTATGCTGGCAATTTATTTTTTTTCTACGAAGAAGGTTACATAATAATACATAATAGTACTATAGAAATTGAATAAAATAAACTCAGACAAAACTCAATATGAATAGAGCTGCTATGTGTCCATGGTGTATGCAATATCCTTGAGAAGGGTCCTTGAGAATGAACCTGGCTTTCTTAAGACATCTAGCTGAGTAGATATCCTGGATGTTTGGTAGCTCGCAGCTGGTAATGAGCTGCGCTGACTTCATCACCCTCTGCAGTACTTTGCGATCATGGGCAGAGCAGTTCCCATACCAGGCAGTGATGCAACCAGTCAGGATGCTCTCAGTAGTGCACCTGTAGAAGTTGGCCTGGATATGTGATGGCATGCCGAACGTCTTTAGCCTGCGGAGAAAGAATAGGCGCTGCCGTGCTGTTTTGACCACGATGTTGGTGTGGTGGGTCCAGCTTAAGTCCTCCATGATGTTAACTCCCAGGAACTTAAAGCTGCTGACCCTCTCCACTGCAGTCCCATTGATATAGATAGGTGTGTGATCTCCTCCCTGGTGTTTCCTATAGTCCACAATCATCTCCTTAGTCTTACTGATGTCCAGAGAGAGGTTGTTCTCCTGGCACCATGCTGCCAGGGTTTCAACCTCCTCCCTGTACGCAGACTCTTCACCATCTGTGATCAGGCCGATGACTGTTGTATCGTCCGCCTGGCGACACAATCATGGGTGAATAAGGAGTAGAGAACAGGGCTAAGCACACAGTCTTGGGGGGCTCCAGTGTTTACCGTCAAGAAGTCCAGGATCCAATTACAGAGGGAGGTGTTCAGTCCCAGGTCCTGGAGCTTGATGACGAGCTTTGAGGGCACTATGGTATTGAATGCTGAGCTGTAATCAACAAACAGCATTCTCACATATGTTCCTTTCTTATCCAGGTGTGAGAGGGCAGTATGGAGGGCAGTGGCAATAGCATCTTCTATTGACCCGTTCTGGCGATACGCAAATTGCAGTGGGTCTAGGGTCTCAGGCAGTGAGGAGGTGATGTATGCTTTGACCAATTGCTCAAAGCATTTCATGATAACTGATGTGAGTGCAAAGGGGCGGTAGTCGTTCAGGCAGCTGACTCTGAGTTTCTTAGCAGCGGTAGTCATTCGGGCTGCTGACTCTGGGTTTCTTAGGATGTCTTCCATGGAGCTGAATATAAATAGGACTGGCTTAATCGGTTATTTTTTCAGTTTTGCAACTGATTATTTATTGAAACTTTATTAGGTGTTTAACCTGTCTTAAAAATTAGCTGAACAAAAAATACCTGTAACGTGGGGTGTAAGTGTTATTATAATGAATGCGGCTGGTGTTGCGTGTAAAAGGAGATCCCGCATTAATCGCTAGTTATCAAAACACAAACCTACTTATTAACTTTCATCAATTATAAAATAATATAAAATATGATGATGTATCCTCTATTATCACGGTTGTTATTACATTTTCTCTTATTACCATTGTTACTAATAATCCAGATAATGTTAAAATGAAGTCTTTACCACGACATATACGTAAATCACTGAAGAACTTATTTTAACTTCCTGAAAATATCTTTAAACACTAGATGGGGCTCTTATTCTTCGTGTTTTTTGTGTAACAAAAGCTGGAGTAGAGCAGACTGACTTGTATCGCGAAGCAATGGCGTTGTTTGACAAGACCTTATTCTTTATTTTTTCTTTTGTAAAAATAAAAATAGTTTGTAGTAAAAGAAAATATTCTACTATTCCACTTTCAAGTATAAGAAAAGCGTATAATTATGGTAAATTGTTATAAAAACTGTAAACAATACAATGTTAATTGTCTACAATGTCTACAACACAATTGGCTATTTTGTCTTTATAAAGTAGCGCTAAGCTGTTATTTATATGTGAAAGACTTTTCATTCTACAAATATACAACCACTCTGTTACTAAAATACTTTATTTAGTAAACTCGCCTTCATGATTTAAAAAATACAGACAGAACTTAACTTATTAACCCTAATCAACATGTTTTCTAGGGCTTTGGGCTTTGCTCCGAGTGAGCTCAGACCTCAGCAGTGTGTCATGCATACGTTTTTAGAGTGTAATGATAATTTTAGGCTAAGCATGAACTATGTAATCTTACTCTTTAGGCTGACTGCAAACAATTGCTACAGCTATAAATTAGTGATCTTACTTACCCAAGAAATTAATCTCGAAGTTCTTGATTTACACAGAGTAGGTCGACAAATAATAAGGAATATAAGGATTGTTTTTTTCAAATAGAGGCAGAAATGTTACGTGTAGAACTAAAAGCATCTGATGTCATTATTTTAAAAATACGAAGACATACATAAGACTGCCAATTAAATAATCGGAAACAAAATGCAGTATGCTTCTGCAACGCGTTTATTTATTCCGTAGGTGTTTTTCACACTTTGGCAGAAAACGCTTAAGAATTGGGTCAGAGTGTAAAGAGCTCAGCCAATTGTGCGCCACCTCTAGGTGAACCCCTCATCTCACGGCCCAGGCGTGTTTACGCTCGCAGCTTCTCTCATTTTATTATATGCGCCGGAGTTTGTATCCCTCTTTAACAGTTGCACTCCTTTCACTGTTTCACTGCATGCTGCCTGTACTGTATGTGCCCACGCACTATCGGTATTGTATTGTCCTTTATGTGATGTGAACTATTGCACCCGCACCTGTGTGTTCCAGGTGACTTTATCTGTATTATCTGTATCTTACAGTAGTAAGTTTGTGATTTCCATTATTTTGTTATGTTTATCCACCTATTGTATTGATTATATGGCCTGTATAGTCTGCTAAGTAAACATTAACCATCTCCTGCTAGGAGACCTTGAAGAAGAGTATTGGTAGTCATGGATCAGTTTGCAACATACTGTAGGTTTCTGAGCTCTTGGACCATTAATTGACCGAAGTATTATTATTAACACCAACTCAACCAAGACAGCGTTGGCTGGCGACAGAAAAATTGCAAAGTGATGAAGGAAGGAGACGAGCTGCAGAAGTTACCAACTGTATGAACATCGAAACTCACAGATAGAAGAGGACTTAGAATAGAGTGTTAAGTTTAGGTTTTATTTTGTTAAATGTTGTGGTTTACGCTTTCAAGTGTAACGTGGGAAATGCATCAGACGAGGCAACACATTCCAAGCTACTTGCATTGCTTCAATCAAGCCTAATAATGTATGCTGCTTGGGTAGGGACTCTGCAGCCGTCTCAATTGCTTTCTTTATTGATCCTACGACTGTAATTGATCCAGTTGACGAAAGCCACTAGATACCCAGCAGCCCCATCCATTATGGATGCCACCACCGTGCTTCAAATAGGAGTCACAGTGCTTTCTTGTATTGCTCTCCCTTCTTTTTTGTGCTCAGTTCTCTTTAATTTGCTTCGGGAAGGAGAACAAAATAGGAAGATAATGGAGAAAAACTACCTCCCGCCCATCCCAGAGAGGAACCCCGCTAATCCGAGTGATGATGTCAAAGTCATTTAAGAGTGTCAGATGCTAGTTCCATGGACGGCACAGTCCCCATGGCACCAAGAAGGAGACAGGGCCCCACTGGCACCAGCGGAGGGAATGTGAGGGCTGCCAACGCACAGCCGCCATTTTAATGGCAGACACAATGCCAGCCATTGGCACTCGTTTCTGCAGCACAGACAGAACACCGCAGGGGAGTCAGAGCTCACCAACAGCGAGGATCGAAAGGAATACTCTACTTAAAAACTGTAGATCATGTGTCACTGACCTTTTCCCCAAACAGAGTCACATTCCCTGGAACATGTACTGTTTTATCTAAAGTTTATTTAGAAAAGAGGGCTTGATTCCTTCATAGCTTTATAGGTTCTCATATTGCAGATACAATGGCTCTAATACCATGGCATAATTTGGCTGAAAAGGATGTACATTGCAGGCATTAAGCATGAACCAGTTTCTGAAACTGATGCCTTTCACCCAGGGCTGTGGAGATGGTGTAGCGACATACAGTATACTGCACAACTGAATTTCAAAGTGCAATGACTAGAGCATTTTAATGCAATATGGAGTTGTTATAGACAGAAAGATGGTTTATATTTTTCCTTATGGTTATGTCATTTTTATAACACTAATTCCTTTTTATCTAGAAAAAATTTAATCTCCTTCAAAGAAACTCATTTGAACACATGTTACAGGAAACCTTCAATGTAGCCTGTAAACGTTTAGTTCAATGTAGCCTGTAAACGTTTAGTCTTCAGACTGCTAGCTGTTATCTGTTTGAGTAATAAAATGCTGATACTTTCATTTCAGAAACTGGGTTTTTAATCAATCATTTTTACCACTGTTTATAAGCAAGAATGTATCTGGTATTCAGTCTTTCAGACATTAATGTAACATTAAAAAATATCAGGAAAATACAAATATAATTTGGTATCAATTACATAGTACTTCAGTTCCAAATAAATACTGCTGTCTATATCATTCTTTAAATAAGTGCAACAATAAAACAAGTTTAGCTGTTGCAGGACAGCATATGAAGGCATGTAAATTAACTCTTGTCCTTAATTTTGATAAGATACTGAATGTGTTTAAATGCTGACACATTTGGGTTTTGGTACATAAAGCTACATAATCTTCTGCTCACATCTGTGTCCCTAAATGAAAAAGTGTATGTATACATCTACAGTATATTGGCTTCTTTTCCCAAATATGTAAAAAAATAGAGTGCAGTATAGCCAGTAACTGTACTTCTAGCTAGAATTTCACATTCAGTCATATATCGTTATACAAATCTTTAAAAAAATATTATACAATACAGCATATACTTTTACTGAAAATAATGTATAACAATATATTCTCAACAAATGCTGGAGTGCTTCAAATATAAACTTATGGATCTGAAAATTATGAACAATACACAGTATTTAAAATAAAACAGAACATAAAAAGGAAATAAAATCACTGTTTGTATCCTGAGAGGGATTGTACGAGCATGTATTAATATCGCACCACACGTGACATAAAAACTGGGTTACCCTCCACTGCACAGTCAGTGGCTTTACAGGAATAAGTTCTCTTCTCGTGGTTTCAAATCCTGGGGGTGGCGATGCTTTACCGGAACTCTCCGTGGGAAGATGAAATCAGAGTAATCGAGCTCCATATTCGGCGAGCTTTCCTCGTAATCGAGTGCACTTCCTTCCTCGGTTATGACCCCACTGTTTGCTTCGCCAGCGTCCATCAGCCATTGGTCCCCAGAGCCGATTTCAGTGGGGGGGTCTCCTGACCCATCGCCAGATAATTCCTCTGTGGGGATCAGCTCCGTGCTTCAGAAAGAGGAACACAGACACACCAATAGTGATGAATGAATCATCATGAAAAGACCCATGACATGCTTTATCGCTGTACCATTATGAGTGATCAATGAACTACTGTAGGTCTGCCGCTGCCATTTACTGCAGTCCCCTTCAGTGATCCATAAGGATTGTGGATGATTTATGTGTGACACACCAGACTAAAAGAGATGTGAAGAGACTAAAGGTGAAGGAAGAAAATAATTACTGATGCCTGCAAAAATTTGCTCCCTGTAGCAGAGATTAAAGGAGGGTGGTTATTGAGTTCAGAGGGCCTGGACAAGCAGGTGAAGTCATTTTCAACTTTCCGTTTTGTTTTGGGGAAAAAGAAACACCTTTATTTCTAGAGCACGAGAAGGAAAAACTAAACAATGTGCGAGAAGAGTTAATAATTGACTGGAAAACGTGATATTGTTCTTTCCACTTGTAGTGCTGTTCCATCTCATTAACAACACTTTTATATTTGGTCCCTGAATTCAAGAGGTACCTCACATACAGTAGCACACATTAAGTTCATTTTTGCCTAAAAAACAAACATAATGTAATACTATATTCAAGATATTCAATGCAACCTTTTCCCTCTGTCCCTATTTAAGAGTCATATCGAAACCTAAAAGCAATCTGCTTTTCTTAGAGGGTGATTTCTTTTAATATTTCAGTTTTGCTGCAGTCCCCTGCGTCTTGTGTACTGATGATCTCAGAAACCACCTAGATTTTCTCAAATAGCACAGAGTTGGTCAGTTTAGATGGTACTTCACAATAGACTTATCAAGTATATGCAATTAAAATCTTGTTTTCCAGCTTTAAAAAGAAAATGTTTTTTTTTAATTCATGTTTTTTTTTAACAGGACGTTTATCCACAATAGAGGGTTAGGGTTCAAATAGACTGTCCTGGGGGGACTTAAGTGTACTTTCAGTCAATTCTTTCACACAAATGTGCCAGCTTAATATTAGTTTGATTCCTCTGAACAAGGGCTCTCTCCCCTAACAGATATATGCCAGAGTTTGATCTATTCAATCTAAACTTGATTGAATCCTTTAATCATAGAATAACTTACAAACCCAGACAATACTGGACAGCAGATTTCCACTGGAACATTACAAAGCCACTGACACCGATTCTGCAAGTGCAGCTACAGTACATGTACACAGTCCCTTTCTAAAAGACCTGTAAAAATGAGAAAGCTGTACTGCAAGATCCTTGGATAAAGGCCTCTCTCTGGTCCATAAAGAGACTGTGTGCTACATCTAGCCACTTGACACATATAGTACAGTATGCGTGTCCGCTTACAGAATGTTTACATCGTTGTATTCAAAGAGGAACTATTTGTTAAAGCACCTATATCCCCCAGTGCATCTGCTTACTACTGCTTCTAAATTTTTAACTTGCAGAGGAGCATTTAACCCATCAGAAATCAACACAGGTTCTCAAACCACTTTATCCAAAGCTATACCTGATGTGCCCCTGTGTCATTTTTCTGAAAGGACTCTGAAGTCCTCAGGCATTGGACACACTTGGCACCAGGATGCAAACATGTGAATTCTTGCGGCTAGTTTTAGCGATTTAATGCAGCAATGCAAAGTGAGGCTCTCTGTGATCTGTAATTTCCACTTCACATATGCAGATACATTCAAGCCTTTCTCATTATCACTTCTGTTGCAGCTCTCATTTCCTCTGTTTCGGCTCAGAACTACTGACCGCAAGCTGTAAACATTCTGGATAGGCTATTAGTGTGTCCTGAATCATTAACTCAAACCATTCACCACAATGGCTAGACTATAAATAGTACTAATCGCGCAAGTACTGCAAAATTCTTCATCTGTAGTGGACAACGTCCGGTGAACAAATGCAGAAGAAGTGGTTTCCTTACATTTTTTCAGCCCTGCTGGTTGTCCGGCCGTCTTTAGCTCTGGAGTCAGGGAGATCGATCCACGGGCCCTTCTCTGTCTGACAGTTTGCGTTGTGCTCACCGGGCTTGCACCTCACCCACATATACCTCCCTCTGACTGGTTTACCTTCAGTACACGACAAAAAAGAGTACACAGTAATACCGATAAGCAGTGGTGAAGATTCAAAGTGGTCGTGAATTTCAAAGCATCTTAGTTTCCTGACTTGTAACTTATTTGTTTTCCCCATTTCCATCATCATTCGTAATCTTAGAATCAAACACTACTTACTGAGGTAAGGATGAGACATGACACCGTCACCTCTATGTAATCGACGGACAAATTCTTATTTTTATTTTCAGTTCTATTATAAATGACTCTCACTGTCAAATACATATAGGTAGAACATGGCCTTTGAATGTTTGCATTTTTTATCAATTGTTGACGGGAAGTTTAAATTGTTATTTTTTCTTGAAATGTACACACCACATTCATCTACAAGTACAGACGGGGAACAGGTATTTACTGTCCTAACAGAACATCGGAAACAGGCATTTCGGTAATAGGAGCTCTTAACTAAAGATGTAAAGTTTTAACAAAATAACAATAAAGTAAAGACCTAATCTTTGCTATTATCTTTTGAAATTAAGCACCATATTCAGAACAGTACGTCTTATATGCTACTGGAGATTTAACGGCACCTGTTTGTTAAAATAAACTAAAGCTTTGACGATGTTCGAGTCCACCCTATAACATCATATGGTGCTGTAGATTTCGAATGAATGCTATAAAAATGCATTTTTTTTCTTGTCTATCCGTAAATATCTAATAGGGGGTAATTTTGGCAAATCTCACTACAGTTAGTATAGTCGTGTCCCGTTCTGCAATACCGACATCAATATGTCTCGCCAGATCCTGAATCACGCACATGGAATTGTTTCAGGGTAATTTATTTCACTTTAGTTTATATAAAACACACACATTTTGATTTTGCACACTATTAGGCAGCATAGGTGATAGTCGTGTATGTTATTAATACGTCATTTACTGTCTTTCTTTAGACAGTATTACTCATCCGCTTTTTTTCAGAAGACATAGCGGTTAAATGTAAATGGTAGGAAACGCGCCTTCTTAAAAAAATTATCTTGTACTGAAAGTTGTAACCTGTCATTATTAAGTAGAAAGAAGAAGCGATTAATAAACCAAAGTTTTTATTTGAGTTTATCACCGCTAACTCATAATTGTTAAAGAAAAGTTTTTAATTATAAAAATCGCAGTTTTTACAGTTTGACAAATCCTACCTTGTGCATTGAATCCCAGGAAGAAGACAAATGCTAAAATTAATATAATCCTCCCCGAAGGGTTAAAGAGAAGCCCCATTTTGCAGTATCTGCAGCCTCAACAGCCTGGCGAGATGTGAAAGTTCCTTCTAATGTCGAAAGAAGTAAATCAAACTACTCTTACTGCCGCACAGGACCACCCCAGAACTGCGTCACGATTTCCTGAAATCACATCAGCTTCCGTTCCGGAAAATTAATTTATTTTTCAGTAACGTTTCGTTTCCGAACAACACTGTACCTGTCTGCGTATTGTCCTGCATCGTTTACATTTTATTGTCAATTTTAAATATTACCTATGCTTTAAATGTCTATGGACGCCACTTCAATAGTCTTTCAATCCGAGTCTTAGACTAGTTAATATTATTCCTCTTACGTTTTGCAGAAATGTATTTACCTTCCCATTTGGTGACTGTTTATATTCGGAATACCTTTTATTCCAATAACCTGAACCACAACCATCCTTTAATAATTCATTATGTGTTTTTGACTTAGCTTCTGATAATAGTGAGTAATATTGCCTGAAGTTAAGTTCAGATGGAGATAACCCTACCTTTTAGACAACGCAATGGTGCAGTATTGTGCTGTGTGGATAATTATGCTGATAAGCTCAGGTCCTGTCTATGCTGTCATTAAGGATTCCAGGGTGCTTGTTTGTAAGAGTAAGGGTGTTAGCCTAGTATCCTGCTTAAAATCCATTTTGGGTTTGTACAAACAGGCCTACAAAAAAATTCCCCTTTGATTCACCTGGTGAAGTAATAATGTCTAACTACTCTGCCTGATCTGTAGCAAAGTGAGGCTGCAGGTGTAGAACATCTTGCCTAGTGTCTTCCAGGTGTGAGCTGCACTTCACTGGTGGATAAAACAGGGTCCCTACTACTCTACATGTGAAGCATCACACTGTGAGATGACGGTTGTCCAGACATGTGTCCAGCCTGTCTTGTCCTGGCATGATGGTTGATGAAACCTTCCCATTGGTAATATTGCAGCATCTGTGGCTGAAGGCCAGATGAAGAGAACATCTAGACAGGATTAAGCCAGCTCCAGGGTCTGTCATTCCATAGATCAGAGCTGATCTTACCACTGCTAACTTTTCTCTTCCTCCCAAAACATACTGGTCTCCGCCGTGATGGACCTAAAACTAACCCTAGCCACTGCTGTAAGGACTGAGGGAATCTGAAGGAGATTGTTGATGCTCACACACGATGAAAGGTTATGGCAAGTGATCAGTTTTCATATTTCTGATCTGTGTTTTTTTTCATACTAGCCAAGCCTCTTTTTGCTTTTTCAATCACATTAGGCAGAGAAACTGACACTCTAGAGGTTTGTGTTTCACCTAGTTCATTGTATAAGGACACTTTCTTCACAAAATAGAACGTAAAATAGAACAAGGAATCTGATTTGCAACAACTAGTACCATGCATGAATGTAAGTGATCGATACGCTAGATAAATAATTACTAACAGCTGAATTTTACAAATGGAAGGTGAGTCTGCTTCAAATCAAGCACACATTTTTATAACACCACATCATTTATTCATGACATCTCTGATTTGAGCTCACGTGTTTTGGGAGGGCCACCCGGTCATACAGTACACAGTTATACTAGTGGCTGAGTAAAAACACCTGAAGTTCATTCACCTCACTGTTCTAGGGTAACCTCCACTGAGCTGCCACTGTCTTTCCGTTTTTCTTGTCTGTTACCTCAGCACGATTTAGGCTTGTTAGGCTTAAGGGTATTGTACAACCAGACTTGGCCTAGTTTCATTCCCGGTCTGGCCTGAGTGCATTTTAAATAACAGATAGCTGCTGTTCTGAAAGATGTGGTTATCTTTTTCAGCAAGAGCCATTATGCCATGTGTGGAAGCATTTTGTATAGTTCTCATATATGCAATAGTCTCTTTTAAACAATGAATCATGGCAATATAAAGTGTGACCAGAACTGTATTCAGATTATATAATGTCCTGCAAAACTACTTGGATTGACAGCACCTTTTGTGCATCTTCCTCGGGGTTCTCCAGAAATGGCCTTTTTCATCACAAACTAAAACTCATTTCAAGCCTTCGCTAAACTGTGCTGTGACTGCTTGCATCTGCTACAGTACTCTGAAGAACACATTATCAGAGTGTGATCAGAAGAAGCCTATTAGAGAGATACTGTACCTAACATCTCCGAAGACCAGGTAGAGTTAGTGTGAAATCTGAAATGGCATGTCTGTTCATATGAATAGGGATCTAATGCATCATTTTAACTCCACAGGCCTTCTTATTTTTCTGCTCCACTCCATGAGAATGTTGGACATGATTAGAAACCAAGTGAGGTCAGGATTCAAATAAAAAATCTTGAGACATGACTTGTCACACGTGACTGTCTTCTCTATTTCTTTAAGGCGGTGTAGGAAAATTAAATTGATTCCCCAATTAAAATGCACCTACGTTTTCACAAATCCATGCAGTGCAAGTACAAAGCCATATACAGTATCTTTACAAGAGAGAATATTTGGCAGCATGTTCTTACTGTAACTACCACCCTCAACAAGCACTTCACAAGTGCTGTGCTGTGTAAGGTTTTAAAAAAAAACAACAAATCCAGTTCTTTCAGGATATCAAGGACACAAAATGTCTGAAAGAGCAAATTTTGGCTGAACCTCATCACGAGCGTGCTGGTATGTTAAAATGTAGGTACAAATTATCAATGCGGTTGTTTCTTTGAAGGAGTATCAGATTTGGGAAGACATTCCTATAAACAGAGATGTAATGGTTTTCAGAAGAAGCATTATTTCACCTCTCAGCTAAAACACACTAGCACAGTCTTGTCTATGTGAGTCTAGGTATTTCTTGTTTCAACCCCCCACATCAAACCTCTGTTTGGCCTTTCAAAAGTGGTGAGTGACTTTCAATAGATCAACATATTTTCTCCTGTTTGGCTCAACCAATAAAGGTGCTCTTTCCAATCTCAGATTATGTGCTGAGCTGGGGTCGTGTCACTAGTGGGTCGGAGGAGCATGTCCAGCTGTCCTCACCCTGCCTTGGATGAGAATGAAACTTGTAAGTGAAGTATTGAAAACAGCACTTTCAGCTGAACCTCTTCCTCATGGGTTTCAGTGATTTGCTTTCTCGGTATGCAGGAATAACTTAAACATCTGCTGTTCAGAAAAAATAATGGTGTTTTCATTTGTGCTCAGATGTCACTTTTCTTTCTTGAGGCTATGAGGTTACTTTCAAAGGCTTTAGTTTTTGTTTCTTTAAATATGTTCTCATTCAAAATGACTTCATTTTGCCCCGTTCATGTACTAAACCAAAATCTTAGACTGGTGGAATATCAGTGTGCTGTTCTGCAAAGATAATGTTCTAGTTTTCTTTGACATTATCTCACATTTGCTCATTTTATTGAATGATTTAAGCCACCATGAATAACACTGAAAAACGACTTCATCTTCTGAAATGCTGATCTATGTTTTCCAAACAGGTTTCTTTCATTTTCTTCCCGAGAACTGCTTTTCAAGTTCACATTTTTAAAAAGCAGGCCATTGCTCAATCAACATGTTCTACATTAATAAGGAAGACCTTCCTATCCCTGATGACAAATTATATTTGGTAAATCTGAAAGAGAATCATGGGATTAAGGTATTTTACTTATTTCCTTAATGTGTTGTTCTTAAATAATATCAAAAAAAAAAATTGCTAGATCACATACAGTACCAACAATAAAAACTCTCACATTTATCAGTCCTTAAGTGAGCAGGTTAATGCTTTCATTTTTTCAATTTGTATTTTGCATCTATCTATTCATGCGGTGATTAAAATTGTTAAATTATGCTGCTTTTGTGTGTATGACAGTGAAACAAGCTTGGGTATTTTTTAGCTATACAGTCACAAGGGGGAAATCACTCTTATTAAGAGGAGCGTGAGGCCAGCACAAAGTAATTCTGCTTAGGGACCTTACGATTATCAATCTTAGCACATGAAAATACAAAATTAAACATCAGCAACATCAGCATCATCATCATCATATGCATCTGGATGTTGTAAAGCTTTGCAAAGCGATTTGTTATCTGTGATTAATGGGTCATTGCGAAAGATTCCTAACTGTCTCAGAGTTACATTTCTCAGAAATAGAGAAGTTGAGGTAACTGAGAAAGATGACTTAAATAGCCGTGTAGTTACACACAACAAAGCTTCAAAAGTGAGTGCTATAGCTGCACTGGCCTGAAATGGAAAACTATATAACAAGATTTCCTCATGGGATTTTTGTTCCCATTTTTGATTCTTTAGAAAATTCTAGAAGATGCCTTTGAGGCCACAGAATCTACCAAGTCTTTTATCACACTAACACCACACTCTTACAAAATTGTGACAAACTGCTGCATTTTCCTAACAGAAGTTTGTAACTTGTGCTCCCTCTCTCCTTAAATAGTATTTTATTAACATTAATTATCTAATTATGAAAAGACTAGTCTTCTCTTTTCTTCCTAGGAGACTGAAAGGGGGTAGGAGAGAAAAGGCTTTAAACACGGCTCCATTACTGAATTCTGAAGTTCTGTTACTACTACACTGTTGTATCAAATGTTGTTTTTTTAACTCATGTTATATATCTCTTAAAGGGAATTCAAAAATCTGTTTGGTTCCTTGTTTTTAAATTACACCTTAAGAAGGCATGTGTTATCTGGTAGACAAATTAGGACATGCAGATATCTGTACCTTACTCTAGAGTGACTAATACTTTAGGTTCTGCTCTCAGATAAGACAAATGAGAGGAAGTGTTCAATGTGAAAACCTGCTTATTTCTGTAGCCCAGTTAGTATTACAGAAGCTCATTTTGAGGTTAAACATGGAATTGAAGGCAGAAATAAGCAACTGTCTCTCTCAGTTTCCAGGCAAAAATGCATTTGTGGTCCAATTCTTTTTTTCCTGGCAAAAGCATTTAAAATTCTTTTTCCTGTAGTTTCGAAACAGCAGCCTCCCCCAGTCTCTCAAGCCATTCCCATTCCTTCCTTTATTTCACACGCATTCAAAACACAGCACAGATTTTCCAGTCTAAATACCTTCCATAGTTTGGCGGTCTGATATGTTTTGTGTTCTCTTCAGGAATTTCACATTGATACTCCCAGACTGTGTCAACAGAGCAGAGTGCACCGAAAGTGGAAGACTCTCAAGCCTGTAAATGGAAGGCCACTGTAAGTAAAGTACCGTATAGCCCAATTAAGCTGAGCACTGTTTCATATTTTCTCAGCCTTTTCTCATTTCCACTCTGGAACTGAGTTTTTACATGTGTTGCATCAGTCTACATTGAGTGCTTTTGCCTTTCCAAACAGTCAGCATCCAGAGAGCTCTGACTTGACAGACACATCTTAAGGGACTGCCGAGTGCTGCAGTGTAGAACACTAGCAATCCCATCTCCTTATTGGGATAACTATCTTTTGCTGTTTGTTTGCTTTAGAAAGGTTACAAATGAGAGTATGCTATTCAGGCCATCTAGCTGAGTCAAAGGAGTAGACAAAGGATATTAATGGTATTAAGGAAATGGAGCAACAGTGACGATGGTGAACGGGTGCTCGGGGGGGACGTAGCCAAGGCGAACAAGTCCAAAGAGTCCAGGGAGGAAATCCGGGACGAAGTCCAAAAGTCCAAAACAGGGTGATCCAATCGAGACAAGACAAGACGAGGTTAAAAACCGGAACAGGATCCAGTGCAGGGACATGGAATAAAAACGGGATGACGGGGCCAGGCGCTCCAAGCCCCGGACCCAGATGGTCAGGACACCGTGATGAAGCCTATGCCGTCAGGTCTGTCCTGGACCCGCGGGTGGACAGGCTTCCGGGCTTCCCTCTCCCAATGCTGAGCCCAGAATAACGAGAGCGCCAGGCTTAAATAAGGAGGGGCAGGACTGGGGCAGGTTCGTGCAATTGGGTAAAAGAGCCAGAGCGCCCTTAATAGGAGGGATTACGATTGCAACGGGATTTAAAGTTCACAATATAGTTCCCAGTAGTTCTTTAACACTGAGCTTATGGGCAATTCTCAGCTCTGTGGCACTCTTACTTCAGATAGTGTACATGGAGCAGGAAGCACAGGGAACAGCAGACAGAGAACATTTTAGAATCAGCTTCCCCTTGACATTCAGCAGTTTTCCTCCTCCAGCTTGTCCAGCATGGAGCTTAGGGAGTTTGTCCTTTAGGAGCGCAGAGGCCTCTTTAAGCTGTTCCCCTCCTGATCTGAAGATACAGCTATGTATGTAGCTGGTTCACATCATGGCACAAGAGTCACGGCAGTAATTACAGCAGATGAAGTCTTATAGAATTTAAAAGTATTTTGTATCTCAAAAAACATTTCCATTGACTTCTAGCCAAATCAGTCACCTCCCTACATCGGAAATCTGGGATGAGTTTAGGTGTGGGTGTACTGTATGTACCAGAATGGTGCTGAGTCTGTGGCCTTGAGCTAGAGACTGTTCTGAATTCCCAGACATGCTGACAGAAAGACTGTTTACACAAACTAATTAAATGTGTATCTCCACGCATTTTGTGTGTTAAATGAAGCAGAAGTTTGTCTTTGTTGTGAATGACTGATGAGGGTGTTATTGAAAGGGGGAGGCCCAAGATTTATGTAGATAAAGTGCCCAGCAAAAGTATTACCCCCAATTAAGGATTAATGATGTCCCATTTTGTTGAATTGCAAATGGTGTATACTCAATTCTGAAGCTAATATTTAAATAAAAACCTGACAGCTCAAGCTTAAATACTTTCATGGGGGAAAGAGGTTAACTTTCAGCAAATGCTGTCAAGAAAATCAAAAACTGTATGAATATTTAACCCTCTTAAAATGTGTATATTGTAAAACATTTTTAATTCAACAAGATAGGACATCAATGCAAGGATGCAAATACTTATTCAAGGAAGAGTACAAGGTCACCTGGAGCCATGGGACTCGTGTTCACTGGTGTATAAGACAAGAAACACTCATTCTTGCTACTGCAGCATATTACCTTCAGTAAAGTTTACAGAAAAGATTTCAATGAGCCCCATTTATATAATTATTTTTTGCACCTTTCATGAGGACTTTGCTGTTTACAGGGTAAATTTAAATATTTAAAAATGCTCTCTCTTACAGCTGAAATTACATGGATTCTGAGAAACTATTTGCAGACATCTTAGCTGTCCACCAGTGGGGCCAGTGTGGTTTGTACCATATATGTGAACATTCTGTGTCTATGTGGACACACATCATTTGATAACAGAAAAAAACAGCATGCTCAAACCAAAATATTGTGTAATGGATTTTATCTGCCCAACCATCTTCTTGCTGTTTGCTTAATTTAATTAAAAACAAGAAGTGGGCTTACCAATACTCTAGTCAAGATAAGAAGTGTGGAGTGTAAAGAAAGAGTAGAGAAATAATGGGCAATGTGCTTGAGAAGAAGAAACAAAAAGATTCTCTGTGTGTATAGACAGGCATAATGGCTCGATAGATGCCTGCGTGCCTGTTGTTTTGACATGGTTTTATGTCACAAGAAGGTTTTTAGGTGCACAAGAAGCAAATTGCACAAGAAGTACAGGACATAGAGTGATTGCTGCAGTAAGTACTCCCTGAGGATGTGTCCATCTGAGTCAGACAACTGTCATCCACCTGCAATCTAGAAATACTGTCAGCTCTAATGATCTTAATGTATGGCCATGTGACACACTTTTGTCAGCAAAATCAGCCTGCTTTTTATATGTGTTGTAGTGCTTTTCATTCTCCCTTTGAAAGTTGTTTTTAATCTATATTTCCTGGGGGTTGACATCAACCTTTCAAGCTATATTTTTTTCATTTCTTGTTCAATTACTCCCTTGTGAAATTATACATCCATAAGAAATCTCAAAAGAGCTAATTATTCTGTAGCTTGACATTTATAGTGATGGGTATCTGGAACACCCAATTTGTCAAAGTCAACATCCTTGGTCCCTTCCAGAAGAGACTGAATGAAATTAATCAATGAACGTCTTAACAGTTATCTTTAAACAGGTTCTCGTAATAGACTAATGGCACACACAGTCCAAATATCAACTGTATGTACACAAAAAGAGATTATTGAATTTACTAATTGTGCTTCAAATGAAGCCAAAGAAGCCAACGTTTCCTGGCCACATAAAACAAACATGATCAGCGTGTGACAAATCACATACAGAGTCACTAAGAGTTTGAAACGGACCACATTCACTTGTGCTGCAGACTGTAATTTAGGGTAAGGAAAGTAAAATGACAGGAGAATGAAAACAAAACATACAATCATTTCCTTTTTGCTCCTTTATCCTCTAACTTTCAGAACTGTAGACAGTTCTGAAAAAAATGTGGCTTCTGATTTGAATTTTGACATTGTGCTGTTTTTAATTCAAATGACCTTTTTGAAACTCAGTTTTCCTTTCTTTTACTTTTCCTCCTTTTGGTATCATGTCACAGTAGCTGTCTTGGCACTGCTGAGCCAGGAGAAGGAAAATATGTTGTTGTACTGTAACCTTTGAGCAAAGGGACAGATTCTGTGATGTGGGAGTGCGAGAACTCTTTGCTGAGCAAGCAGCACTTTAGAGAAAGCAGCAGTGGGTAGGCTGTACAGCACAAAACCATAACCAATTTTAGGAAAAATTAAATGTACCTGTCTGCTCAGGGTATGAGGTACTGTAAGACCACTTAAAACAACAGCTTGATAGAACATATTAACACACATCTGAATGCAGGTGTTTCTTGTGCTTTTGTAAACCACTCTGATTTCTCTCTTTACTGTGATCACAGACATCCTTAGAACACATCTTAAGAACAATTTGATTAGGTAGTAAATATTAATTAAGACTGTCAATAATTATTATGAAGAATAAGCTTTTTATGAATATGCTACAGTCAATATAATATTATAGATTCCTATTAGCTGCATATGCAGGTATGGTCAAACAAATATAACAAGTACAGAGAAACATTGGGATAGAAGACTAATCACTGATCTGTAGAAACCCCTAATTTCACTAAGAGATTTCTGTTTCTTTGGTTAGAATATAGGCAGTTAGGGCTCCTGACTCGTAAGTTAAAGGTGGAGAACTAATATTGTAGCCCTGACCAAAGGATTTCACTTAAATTATATCAGTAAAGTACCAGCCTGAATAAATGGAAGTTGCTTTGGATGAAAGCATCAGACTACTAAAGCAATGATATACTTGAGACATTAATGAAGCACTTGTCTGAAGGTGTCCACCAAATGTTTCTTCATGATAGAAAACTATGAAACTATATAAATTTATTACATTAAAATTAGACTTCTTCTAACTCCATTTCACTAATTCCAGAGTTTGGAAAGCTTTTGGATAAACAAAAAAAGATTTGTAAAATGCAGAAGCTGAGCCCCTTTTTCATTAATGTCAGCATTAAATGATATGCTTTACTTCTGAAAATCTTTAAAAAGTACAGGAAGCAAAGCATTCTCAGGAAAGGGCAGTGAGGAAATACTGTATATTGTTTAGAGTGTATTTTTTTTTTCTCAGAAGACCAAAATATCTAAGTCCACTTGTTCAAATCCTATGTTCAACATCTGGCCTTCATTAAGGTTGAAGTGTAAAATGGCTTTTTAATATGTCAATGAGTTCTGGAAATTCCTATTTCTTTTCAGTTTCTAAGAGGACGAATGCTAGAGAAAGACGATTTAATTTTGTATCAGATTGACAATGAAAATGGAAAAATAGTGTGGGAGCAGTGCACAAACTTCACATGAGAAAGTAATCAGTAGAAAGGTACAGTACATTAACTCAAAGTTCCCCCTCCTCACTATCTACAAAGTGTGCTACTTAACAAGAGGTGTGGGATGTGTTTTAAGGTCACTGATCTATTTTTTAACATGGACTAAGCTAGAGTGATCAACTCATGCAAGATGTGGATGAAACTGACTGCTCTTTGGTCACTTTACCTATATCCTAAATACTGCACTACCCCAGAGTAGTTTAAAAAAGAAAGCATTTGCTCTACAGCATTGTTCACAGTTCAGATAACCGACCGCTCTAGCAAGGGACAGGATGTGACTATTATCGGCTGTTCTCATCTCCCCACAGGAAATAAAACTGCAGCTCTTGTAAATATGACCAGCTCAACAAGAACAGAACTAAAACTGAGTAAATTCATTAGCGTTTGTCATGTCAAAGCTTGCATGCCATGCACAATGCCAGACATACAGTATGTGGTGAGGAATCCTTTTGGGTACTACTGTATATATTTCCACAGCTGTTCGTTCTTACATTAGAAAGAATTCAGACATCAAGTGCTTGAGAGCAATTGTGCTTTTCCACACGGGATGTTGAATAATACAAAAATTGCATTCTCTTCCAAACAAAACTGAATTTCTCTCTTAGCATACTTACTTGGAAACTGCAAAAAGTCTTCAAGTCTGCATTTTTGTGCTCATATTTGCAATAGATAACAGCACTGAATGACCTCATCACCAAAGTATCACTGAGAACACCCAGTGTCCTCAGTGATACAGTTACATTGGTAACAGTGATGGTTTTCCAGACGCCTTTGTGCATAAGTCCTATTTAAATGCTTCTGGTTTTAATTTGCTTCGCTGGTTTTATATGATATGCTAATTTTCTGCTGTGCAGTCCTCTTGGAAACTCATACCTATTAATAAAGTACAGTACTTAGAGGCTGAAGGATTCTAGGTAGTTTCCAATACTTTCCAAGACAACTGTATGGGGTTCTCAGCAGCGTCACCTCTTGAACGCTCTTACCTTTTTTTTGTTTCATATACAGTACAGTATATGCAAAATGTCTACCAGCAGGACATAAAGATTAGTATTATTAATTAGCTGTATTTTGGTTGGCCTTATCTAAAGGCCCACATACTTGCTTCCTGCTAAGGAAACCATCGCAGCTGCAGTGAGTGTGGTTTTCATGCCTCCAGAGCGATTCCTCATTTCACAATTGAAATGAGAAGCAGGAAACTTCCTGTAGCTCCTTTATGCAACACCTGTTCAATTGTGTCGCAATGGTTATCCTGTGTATTTATTGTGTTATACTTGAGCCCCCCTTCAAAAATGTTTAACGTATTATGTTCCTGTAAAGTGTTTGGGCATTGGAAAGCTTTGGACTGGGTATTTTATTAATTTACACTGTAGTGAAGCAGCAAGGCATATTATTACACTTATAATTAATAAGTTTATTACAATGCAGCTCGGGCCTCTGTGTAAAAGTAGTGGAATGGAGCTGAAAGGGGCCCAACTGATAAGAAATATCTTCCATATCTGGCACTCAGACAAGGACATTGTAAAACTGTGTTCATTCTGTAACAACCTAATGATATATGGTCCAGCCTGGTTTCCCTCAGTCTGTTGTTCCCCTTCTGCCCAAAACAATGGGTCAGAGGTCACTGTACGTCACCCAAAGAATGATCATCCAATGAGGGACCAGCAGGGTAGATGCCAGGACTATACCTGGTAACATCCTAACTAAGCAATCATCAGCTGTGGTTTTGTACCTTAAAAGGAAGCAGCCAACTCATTTTATTGGTTTACTGTCTCATCTGTCCTCTCTCCAATGAGACTGGCAATCTGACTTTACAAACCACGTGCCTGCCAGCAGTCCGAGTCAGTACTTAATTTTTTTTCCAAGACACCAGGCCAAGAGAGTCAATAAAGAAGACAATTCTGCCCAAGATATTCTTTCAACAACAGAAGAAATCTTGTGTTTTGTGAACCCATTGTTATTTTTGCCCGATTAATGAAAATGAGGACTGTTGGACTCTTTTTGTTAACATTTTACTGTATATCCAAGTATAAGCAGTAAAAAGCTACAGCTGGGATGAACCCAGTTTCACCCAACCATCTTACTTGTGATTGGACCCAAGCACACAGCTGTGCAATTACTGTTTTAGAGACTGAAGTTAATGACAATTGTAATTCCTCTTGAGAACTGTCTTCAGAAACGCTAGCCAAAGCTCCCTCTGCCAGAACAATCCCTGTACTCACAAGCAGCTGACAAGTCGGACCACAGACCAGCCCAGCCCAGTTCCATCCAGCGGGAAGTTTAAACTCATCAAGGATGTTTGGCTAACATCTTTGAGTATGAAACTGTATTCACATTGCAAGTCTCTAGTTTTTGTCTACCTGGGTGAATAGTGGAGCCCAGGCCTGAGCTGTGACAACTGGTGTGGGTGTGGACGTTTGGAGTGGGAGAGAAGTCAAGCAGCTGTTAAAAAAAGGTTTAGTTGCTTCACCCTGTCACAAGGCTTAGAACTATATCTGCCATGGAAACAAACCACTGATATGTGTCGTAACCACATGTGAGATTCACAGATCTCAAAACATCATAATATTTCCTTTTCAAATCCCTCTGTAGGCTGTGGTTGACTTAAAAAATATAAACAAGAGTATTTTGACTCAAAGTAGAGCAGAACAGAAAATCAATAGGATTCAAGACTTCAACAGAATCACTGGTTTCTTCCTTTCTTTTGCTCTCTGCAAGAGATGTGAATGTGACATAGTGTTTAAACGGTGAGCTTACAGAGCATACAAACACAAACCTCGGAACCCAAGTGGCCCCAAGAAAAAACAACTACGATCATCTGTTGGAACACCTGAACACAAATACATTCACTCACTGTAACTTTATCATTACCTGGCTTCAACATGGACCAGAAGAACAGCGAGACGTCCCTCACTGGAAAGACTCGTAGGACAGAAGACATAAGAAACAAACTGAAATTAAATTAATTAAACAAGTGGAACCTTGGGAGTGCAACTTAGAACTGAAAGCACTTCTTTACATAAAGGGTGGTGGGAGCGTGAACAAGCTAATGTTGAACTGTCAACTTCCAAGTAACAGCTGAATGAGATCCTTGGATCAATTATCTACTAACTACCAAATGGGCAAGAGGGGCCAAATCGGCCTCTTGTTTGTAACCTTTCTTAGGTTCTACATGAGAAATTCTTTAACTGTACCATCTAACACAAGTCAATAGAAAACCTTGATATAAACAGCTGATACAATCTGTTTCCAGCTGGCATAAGGCATGATTGTTATATGCACTGATTCACAATATTATCATGTTCCATAACATCTGCCTCCCTTATAAAGATATAAAGACACCTAGTCTTGCATTCATAACTTACAATGCTTGCTCTTTGAAGCATCCTTTGAGTGAAGTGAGATGATGAAGTGCACATTAATGCTTGCTACTGCAAATGAATGTAGATGGCCACTTTGTGGTTAAGCAGATTACTAAGAAAAGTACTTCTAACATCTGTAATTCGCAAAACAAGCACATTTTTATCTGCTGTAGAACTATCAATAGTATTTTAAATTGAACTCTGCATGTTTCATGATATTGAAAAAGAATATGAAAAAAATTAAGAAAGTCTTTTTAAATTTGGGCATTAAAAGCTGACAATATTTTCAGTTATCAAATGGTGGACATTTCCTACCATGCACAATAATATATTACCACTAGAGCTTGACTTGCAATGAGTGAACACTCATTTAGCTATAAAGAGCAAGGCCGTTGAATCAGCATGCTTGAGGGGAATTCTGTAGCATGGGTGAATTCTACCGGCTACAGGCTGGGAAAGAAGTGTCCTCATTACTGTGAGAGCAAAACTGTGCATAGATGCTTTCAGTCGGACTTAAAAATTGTCTTACTAGTTCTGTTACTTTCCACTTCCTGCACGTCACTGCTATCGGAAGATGAGTGAGGCAAAGTGAAAGAGTTTTTTAATCTTGGAAGATCAGCAAAAATGTAATGGGACGCTTTTTTGTGGCACATGATGTGCCATTATCAGCCACTAGTGAGAATACTGTTAGGGTTAATAAGCAGCAGGCTTTCAAAACATACACACAAGGTGTTCTGATGGTGTTACAATGGAGTTACACATTTCAGGGCCCTGTTACAATGGTGCAAACCTGGGTTATAAAGGATGGTGTTTTTCAGCCTGTAACTACTGCTTTCTGCACATTAAATGTGATCTCAATAAACCACGGAACTGATGTGAAATTTGGTTTCCTGATTCATCTTCCTGAGAAGTCTGTTCTTATGAAATACAAGTTCAGGAATAAAAAACAATTAATTTGTTGTGACTTTGTTGTGTCACATTTTTACTGTTACTAATGTTCTTAGTGATTTTGTTTAGAATATTTTTGCCATTTAAAAGAACTACTAATTAAGTCTTAAAAATTTTGTAATATTTCATAAAGACTTCTAAACACTGAAATAACTGACATGGAGAATATTAGTGAGAGAGAGATCACTTTATTGGCCATATACAATTTTTTGCATTAGGAATTTGTCTTTTCACATACCCCAGCTTGCTCTCCATGAGACACACAGGTACACAGATGGGGAGAGAGAAGCTTGGGGTCAGAGCACAGGGTCAGCCATTTATACAGCACCCCTGGAGCAGTTGAGGTTAAGGGCCTTGCTCAGGGGCCCAACAGAGTAGGATTCCTCTGCCAGCCGTGGGATTCGAACAAGCAACCTTCCAGCCACAGGCACAGATCCTTAGCCACAGTGCCACTGCTCATTATACCCATGGTTGACTTATGTTTTACTTACTTAATGAGTTTTAATTTGTTTCACTACACGCTTCCTAACAACTTTTCAGGAAGCTCCTTGAAAACTGTATTTATGTTAATTCAAATCTTTCTAAATTATTAATTATATTCGTATTCAATTACAGTGGATATATAAAAATTCTACAGTACACACCTCTATTGAAATTGCAGGTTTTTGTGATGTAAAGCCAGAAATCAAGATGAACCATGTCAGATATTTTTCCATCTTTAATGTGACCTTGCAACCAACAAAATTCAAGAGAAAAACAAAAGATAATTATTAGGAAAAATAATTTAAATTAAAAAATCTACAACACCCTGGTTGCATAAGTGTGCACACCATTTTATAATGGGGGCTGTAGCTGTGTTCATAGTTAACTAATCACATTCAAAATCATGTCTAAAGTTAAGTAGCATACACCTGCCATCAATGAAAGTGATTCTGATTAACCCCCAATAAAAATCAGCTGTTCCTGTAGGATTTCCTTGAAACGTTTGTGGTTGCATCCTACTGGGATAGCCATGGTCCACAAGAGGCTGACAAGACATCTATAGGATCTTATTGTTGAAAGGTACCCATCAGGAGAGGGGTATAAAAGAATATCAAAGGGATTGGATGTACCATGATGCACTGTGAAGACTATCATCAATAAGTGGAGAAAATGTGGCACCACAGGGACATTACCAAGAGTCACCCTCCGAAGTTGATAACGGGACAAGGAGAAAACTTATCAGGGAGGCTACCAAGAGGCCTACAGCAACATTAAAGGAGCTTTAGGAATTTTTGGCAGGTACTGGTTACTCCTTGCATGTGACAACAATCTCCCGTATTCTGCACATGTCTGGGCTATGGGGTAGGGTGGCAAGACGGAAGCCATTTCTCACAAAAAAGAACATCCAAGCCTGTCTAAATTTGGTGGGAGGGGTGGAGGGGGAATGTCTTATGGTTGTTACACTGGGCCCGACGAGGTGTTGAAATGGGCTTGGCGAAAATTACTCAATGAGTCAGGATATGCGGCAAACGAGAGAATTTAATCAATGATGACAGCGCTTGATGAAATCAAACGGGTCTGAGCCAGCGGAGACAAGAGCTGTGCAGGTGGAGCAGGGACTGAGGGAAAACAAGGGGGGGGGTAAAAGGCAATAACGACTGAGGACCGGGGACCGGGAAACATGGGGAGAATTCCTGAGAACCTGAAAACAAGCAAACAAGCCAGGATTAGAGACTCAATGTCAACTATTCCTTAGGGCTTAAATACTGCGCGAGGTTCCTTTATTGGCCTGATAGGTGCGGCCTGATCTCGTTGAGGATGGCCCAGATGAGTCCACAACATGTGTAGAATGCGCATTCGTAATTGGTGGATCTAACGCGTCGGTGCTGGAGCTCGTCGGGGTGTAACAATGGTCTGATAAGACAAAGGTTGAACTTTCGGGCTATAATTCTAAAAGATATGTTTGACGCAATGACAACACAGCTCATCATCCAAAGACCACCATGCCTACTGTGAAGCATGGTGGGGGGCTGCTTCTCTTCAGCTGGGACAGGGGCTTTAGTCAAGATGGATGATATTTGGAGCTAGTCATTATCCCAAGATATTTGTGGCACAAAACCTGCTGGCCTCTGTCAGAAAGATGAAGAGGAATTTAACCTTCCAACATAACGACCCAAGCACACATCCAAGTCAACCAAGGAATGGCTTCAGAAAAGGAAGATCAAAGTCTTGGAATGGCCCAGGCCTCAATCCCATAGAAAACCTGTGGAATAACCTAAAGAGAGCTGTGCACACGAGATCCCCTGGCAATTGAAAGGAGTTTGAACTCTTTTGAGTGGGATAAAATTGCAAAGTTGATGGAGACTTATTCACAAAGACTTACTGCTATAATAAATGCAAAAGGATCTTCCACAAAGTATTTGTTGGGGGTGTGCACACTTATACAACCAGCGTGTTGTAGGTTTTTTTAGCATTTCAATTATTTTTCTCTAATTATCTATTGGTTTTTCTCTTTAATTTTGTTAGTTGCAAGGTCACAAATTTTCTGACATGATTTATCTTGATTTCTGGCTTTACATCACAAAAACCTGCAATTTCAATAAGGGTGTTTAGACTCTTTATAGCCAATGTATATTACAACACTGATATAGTTATGCCTTTCTTGGAAATTACAAATCTAAATAGAGACAGATAAAGGGTTACACCCAAAGAAAAGACAGCTATGTCATTACACAAGCTAAATACAAAATAGTGTCTCAGTCACTTGGTGAGCTGCTCCATTCCATATACTGTAATTTCCAAATGCACAGTCTTTTACAACAGCTGTCTACATAGTTTGGGAACAATTAAGAAAGATGGATAAGAAAATAATGTATGACCATAAGGAACTGAAGCTTCACTTTTTTGCCACCAATCTCTTCCCAACCAAAAAATCTCATTGTGTTTTTTTTTTAAAAAGATTTTAAAAACCTCGACCCAAACTGCAACATACCTTCACTGTCCTGGAATAACATCTTATTATCTTCTAACCCATATATGACACAATGGTACTTTTAATAGCTTCTATCTAAGCACCTGTTTTTCCCCAAAGCTGATGTGGACATGGTCAGGCAGTTTATTGATTAGTTTATTCTGACTTTTATCCAAAGCGGCTATAGAGATCTATAATGTGTTTCTTACATATAAAGTATATAATGTAACCACAATCCAGTTGGATTCAACAGTCTCCATGAAACCTACCCAGGCCGTGTGCGATTCCCCATGTTCCTCGGTCCTAAGCAGTATGCTTAACTTATGTTGGCTCATTTAAATGCGGGGAAGCCATGAAATGCCACAATACCACTCAACATTAGTTTTTACACAATGGCAAAAACAAAATGGCGTCACAGAAAAATGTCATTATAGCAGCACATCAGTAATCGAGTAGATCTGCAGCAACACATCAGTAATCAAGTAGATGCATCATTTGAGATTGCATCATATGTCATTTGGATGAAAAGCCAAGCCTGGCAAAATGCGAGAAAGCATGTGAGCACTTTTGTTCACTCACTGGAAATTACGAGTAAAAAAATTGAGGAAATTAAGGTCTTAGACTTTGCCAAAAATAAATTTTGCTCCACATAAAGTGGTAAAAAGAGGAAACAGAAGTTTGTACTGCGACATGAAATAAGATTAAAACCTCTAAAAATAATAATACAAGTCATTTATCTCTCTGCAGCAGACGCATAAAATGCGCGTCTTCTGGCCCGAAGCAAGAGGCAGAAGAAACCCTGCTCCTCTGTTGTTCTCATCATTTCTCGAATCATTGCCACATAACAGCTCATGAGTGTCCTGCACCTAAGGGCGATTCAGGCGATAAAAGGCTCTTAGGAGCAGGACAAAGAGGAAGTGTGCCGAGGCCGTTGTCACCAGGCAGGGACGTAGCTCTGAAGAAATCCATTACTTCACCAACATGTTGTCCAAATTACTTTACTCAACTAGTGGACCGTTGAATCATGTGATGCAGACTACGAGCTCTGTATTTTGGAAAGTGAAACATTTGAAAATCTTTTCAGTATGCAGGCAGCATGGTGGCGCAGTGGTCAGCATTGTTGCAGTGCTGGGGTCCCTGGGTTCAATCCCAGACTCAAGGTGCTATCTGCACAAAGTTTGTAAGTTCTCACTGTGATCGTGTGAGTTTCTTCCCACAGCCCAAAAACCTAGTAGTAGGTTGACTTATGGCAGAACTGGCCCTGGTGTGAGTGTGTGTCCTGTGATGGACTGGTGTCTTGCCCAGGGTATACCCGGCCTTACGCCTGTTGCTTGCTGGGACAGGCACTGGGTCCCCCATGAACTTATATTGGAGGAAGGGGAGAGCGGATGAATTTTCATCATAAAATTATGCTTAATAATTAACTATTCTTATTATGGTATAAGGCTTATTATGGTGTACTACTGTTTGTCTTTAACACAACATCAAAATTGACAGTATTTCTCGGCACTGGTTGATAATAGCTGAGTTTCTGGTTTACAAAAGCACAGGCAGTGGGTGGTCTAGTCAGTAAAAGTGAGCGGAAGGGTCATTAACCCGATACATGAGAATAAGCTGGTAAACCTCCAAATCATCCTCAGCTAGCATCTTGTTTTGTGGAAATAAACAAGACTTTCTCATTTATCTTGCTGGTGGTAACACGTTTAGAACCGTTAAATAGCTGGGTTGGAGTGTGGGGTGTAATTCACGTCTGCACTTACGAGACATAGCTCAATGGGGAAACTGCTGCATTAAAACAAGCAAGTAAAGGGTAGAGCCGCCATAAGGCAAATAAGATGTCTGAAAGAGGCATTCCCTGGCAAATTTCTGAAAAGCTGGGTGTTCTTTACTTCACTGCACCATATACCACCCTGACATTAAGAGACTTCCATTTAATGACTAGCTAGGCAGATCTGATGAGTCACACACCGTTTAATGAGCGCACTGTACATTTCACAAGTAATCCACTGTTTGCTCTGTAATGTCTGAATTAAAACTCATGCTAAAAGTGTTAGTCTGGTAAATAAATGTTCCAAGTAAGCACACTGGCAAAATAAGAGAAGACATGCATTTATATATTACCTGCTGCTGCTCTGCATTCCTAGCAGTGTACTTTACTGTTGCAGAGTCCTATCATTTAGGACAGGCAGAACACAAACAGCATTATGGGATGTTAGTTGCTTATCCACAATTTTCTGAAGGTATTAATAGATGTAAGTAGTTTCAAGGTGTTCTTTTCTAGTGTCTAAAGGGCTTTTTGATACCCCACTCAATTCCATATTTCAATATTAATCAATTTATGTTTAATATTCTTATGCCCCTTGCAATCTGCTGTACGATCAGAACAAAATTCTTAAATCTAACATTTCATGCCATCTAGTGGACAAATGTTTATCAACAAGTGAATATTCCTTCTGGCTGGAAATTCAGGAAAAAGTTAATTCTATATAAAATTCTAATTGTATATATATATATTTATAATTTATAATAATAATTATTATATATATATAATATTATAATGGTAAAATCCTTACACTTACATAGCATTTTTCTCGACACTCCACTCAAAGCCCTTTACAGGTAATGGGGACTCCCCTCCACCACCACCAATGTGCAGCCCCACCTGGATGATGCGACGGCAGCCATAGTGCACCAGAACGCTCACCACACACCAGCTATCAGTGGGGAGGAGAGCAGAGTGATGAAGCCAATTCAGAGATGGGGATTATTAGACTATGGATGGTAAAGGCCAAAGGGCAAAACTGGCCACGACACCGGAGTAACACCCCCTACTCTTTTTGAGAAATGCCCTGGGTTTTAAGGACCATGGAGAGTCAGGAGTTCGATTTTAAATCTCATCCAAAGGATGGTGCCTTTTTTTATGAATATGGTGTCCCCAACACAAAAACCCTTCAAGACTAACTATATGCACTGATAAATAATTTAGAGCTTTTTTTGTTCTACACATTGAGTTCACTTTGTACAGACACAGTAGCTGTGCATTTTTACCGGCAAAAGCAATCCTTTCCTTAAACTTTTCCAAGCTGTTCCTGGCTTGAACTCTCTCAATATCTTTAGCTGATCTATGCTTTACAGTCTAAAGAAATAAAGAGTAGTTTAAGTAAGCTGATACAGTTTTATTTGAGGTTACTTTACAGCTTTAAATGAACACGACACTGAGAAGTGCTGAACAAATAAATAATGTCAGAAAGGACCATCCCAAAGTCAGGTAGTGACTAACAACGCCATGTGGCAGCTCATGCAGAGTACATTTGTGGTAAATTGTGATTAATAGTTGTTTAATAATGCAAACAAAGCTGCAAAATGTACAGAACCAGACAGAGAAGTGACCCGTTCGCGAGAAACCCTCCCCTCATGTCTTCCCCCACATCAGCTATTTTTAACCCCAATCAAGAAAGACGTCATGGCATGGACTTCCTCCTATACTCTCAGAGACGGGCATGGTAAGTGCTGTAGAAGAATAACACCCGTGAGAGCACATATGGTAAGTCACCAAGCCAGTGGAAGACGAAAAGGCTACTGCTGGACCAAAAACCTAAGAGCAGTATGCTCTTAATCTGCTAAATAGTAAAAAAAAAAACACACCAATTCACAAATCTTTTTTCCTTAGACATTTGTGCCAATGCTGCTCAGAAACCAAATCATTCTCATTTCCATTACTGGAGACACTCAATTACACACTTCAGCATTGCACTAATAAATATGGATTTCCCATTGTGCATTAACAGATTAGCAGAATTATTGAAAGAACGTAAGTACTGACAAAGCGGCCGTCTTAGTTTCCTACAGGTGTAAGAGATTAGGACACTGGTTGCCGTTATTGGGCACGTAAGAAAAACGCAATCCAAGGCTCTCCGTCGTGCTCTGACAGGCGTCAGGCGGCGAGTCAGTTTAAGGCAGCCTGCTTCGCTCTCAGCCGCTCAATCTTTATAGGGAGGAGGCCGGCCATCTCCTCGCTCAGCTCCAGCTCGGTCTCCACTGCCTTCTTGGCCTCGGTGTCCTGCTCGCAGTAGTCCACCACGAAGCGGTAACACTCCAAGGATTTGTCGAGGTTCTCCAGCTGAGTGGCGCCATCGGGGCAGATGATTCTCCCGTACAGCCGGGCGACGCGGAACTTGGCCACGAGCGCGGGGCGGAGCACGTCGTCCTCCAGCTTCTCGGGGAACTTGCCGTCGGGCGTCCTGATGGAGTCCAGAAACATCTTGTAGTACTTGATGGAGGCCGCGCAGAGGTGGTTGAACTTCTTGACGGTGTGCGCGTCCAGCTCGTCCTGCTTGTCGGCCAGGGCCAGCTTGAGGTCCATCATCTCGTAGTAGGTCTCAGCCAGCTCGAACTGCAGCTGCCGGCAGATGAGGAGATAGTACTGGGCGTTCAGGTCCTTGCAGATGGGCTCCAGCATGTCGATGCGCCGTTTGTGCATCTTGCAGCGCCTCTCGTAGTCCTCCTCGAAGAAGGACAGGGCCTTGAAGAGAGCGCTGTGGTCTTGCACCACCTCGATGTGGTCCGTGACGTGGCCATCCATCTGGAAGTATTCCTTGGCCTCGGTCACGTAGTTCTGCCCCACCAGGAAGATGGCCCGGGCTTCCTCGAAATCCAGAGGGTAGGTGCAACTCACCTTCTCCTCCAGGGCCAAAATGGAATCGAAGATGTCCCTGGAGCCAAACAAGATGGCGCTCTTCAGGCCTTTCTCCTCCTCCTCGTCCTCCTGCCGGCGGCGCGCTTTCAGTTCCGCCTGACGCTCCACATCCAGCTCGCCAATATTATCCTGCAGTAAACCCACCAGAAGAGGGAAGTTCATTTAAAAAAAACTTCTCCTATAAGTGACGGGAAAGCACTGCAAACTCATCTTTTGTTGATCATTGTCCATCATTTTGCTTCTAAAATAAGTGGATCCTTCTTTCTACACCAAGGTCAGACAAACAATTGAGACCACAGGATTTGCAGGCAGTATATTCACTGCCAGGGAAAGAAAGTAAGTTTCACATGTGCCTGCCATCTGAAGGTACCCATACAGAATCTCTTGCAGAAGGAAACTAAAGGAACAGGCACACAGCTTGCGAATGCAATAATACAAAGTAATGGAAAACCACAGATGGTGTTTAACAAAAAGGCAACCAAAAGTGGACAGAAATGTACACTCAACAATTAAAAAAAATAAAGCTCTACCTCTAGGAGTTTTTTGGCATCTTGCAGAAGATTCAAGCAGTATTTTATCCAGCACCGGGCTATTTCCGCTCTCTTCTGACGAAGTTGCTCCCTCTTTTCACCCTCTGCCTCGTCTAGACCAAGAAAGACATGGTACACATTGGTAAATGTACTATTTGGTAAATGTACTACTAACTCCAACGTCTTAGATTTCAATCAACAGAATGTGAAATCAGGAACTTGCTCTGTCTCCAACACAAAGCAAAGGTTCATTTATGCCTCCCCATCTTTCCCCGTTTCTCATTTTTACTTTAAAACAATTCCGCAGATGTCTGGCTCATGAATACAATCCCATTCACTTTCACAACTTCAGTTCCTCCCTACCGGCCATGAGGACAAACCCCCAGTGCCTCGGGGTGACACTTACTCTCCTGCGCTGCTGCTTCTGACGGCACCTCGCCTGCCAGGCCTGCAACCACAACAGCCGCAGCCAAGCAGTGCCTTCCCTCCATATAACGAGACTAACGGAGAGAAAGAAGAAAGAAAATTAGTTCTTTCAGTTGGAGTTAAGGGCCTTGCTCAGGGGCCCCAACGGAGTAGGATTCCTCTGCCGGCCGCAGGATTTGAACCGGCAACCTTCCAGAGCCACAGGCCCAGATCCTTAGCCACAGTGCCACCTCACCGCCTGTTCACATTGTTCTGCTGAAGTCTACTATGTGACTTTGGAACAGCCACAGTGATGCTGCAAGAGAAGTAGGTATTATGTTGATGATATCAGACCACTGCACTGCAGAGCCCACTGGGATTAACTACATAAACCGTAGGAGTGTGTGCAACACCCCAGTCATGTTTAGAGGGGGTCTATTAAGGACAATAATAGAAATTAATGGAAACCAGCCGGTTCTCAGAAATTTAAGATTTAAGGCAATTTACTTTATTATACTTTAAATTTTGAAAAAAAGACAGAATAAGAAGGAGAATTGTATTTGTTGATGGGTAGAAAAGTAAGTCAAGAAATACTCCAAATGTTCTGACCAGAGAACACTGATCTAAAAAAAAAAAAGACCACACTGAGTTTAAAACAAAACTGGCAAAGTTACTGTATAATTCTAACCAAAGTTACAGAGCAACCGTGAACCTCACAGGGACAAAGCTGGAGTAAGGCTGAGCATCACATCTGCAATAAACAACACTTTCTGCAACACTCTGGACTAGCACGTACGAGTCAAAGCTTCAGTCCCACTGCATTACGTGTCTTGGGTGGAAACCACCAGCCTGCCCTGAGCTGACTCTTACCTTAGTAATGTAATACTGGGACAATGTTGCAGCATTGATGGCCCATTCTAGAGGAACAAAGTGGTTAAACTCCAGCTGCCTCTGAAGAGTGGTGTGGCAGTACCGGCCAGCTTTTTCGTACTGTTCCAGGTTCTTGTAGACTTGAGCCAAGTAATACAATGTGTAAGTGTGAGCCATTTCAAATCTGTCCAGCATAACAAAAGAGATGCATGTTTTAGTGTTATTTCCTTTGCATTTTGTGGACAAAGAAAAGGCTTTAGCAGTTGTTCCTAACATGTCCAAACACCACTATCAGTGGCAAAGCTTCTAGATTTACCTTGGGCACATGTTTACAGAAAGATAATGCTGTGACAAGATTAACTGCACAACAAGGCCAATATTATATAACGAGACTGACACAATCATGTCTGTCACATGATTTATAACTTACATTAAGAAACTACTTACCTTTCTAGTAAAATGTCAGTAATATAAGAAAACTCAGTTTAATGCTTACTTTTAATCCGAGTAACTACCTTTTTGTTCTTTCTTGGTCCAATACACTTTCCCCTTCTGTCACAAAGAAGTCACTGAGATCCATTGGGGGCTGTCCATCCTGTATGGAAAAAACAGGTCTTTCTAGCTTAAAACAGTTTAAAACCAAGCATTCTGGCAGGGCCGCTGCTTTGAATTTGGAGAAGAAGGGGACTGCATGTTCACAAACAAAACCACTATTACTTGGAAGAGTTTCCTTATGACCATTTGATCCAAGGGATTTGTTCCTCTCATTTACAGTAAATCAGAGATTGTGCAATACGAACCTATTAACATTCTGTAGCTCTAAGGATCACTCTTGACCATTCTGAACTTAAACTGCGCATTGTACAGAATTAATTAAAGCTCACAAACTGATGATTTTGGCTGGCCTGTAATACACACTAGACTGTTTGCCCCTAGGACCAAGGTTGGCTACCCCTGAGGTGTACGACATCACCATACTGTATATTTCTAGGAAATTATTCAACAACCCTAAAAATACCTGACAGATCAATATCACAATACTTAATATCTCAGGAACGATGTTTCTGCATGAATGAAAAGTCTGTAATAATATGTCTAGTATAAATGCACGCAGGCAATCGCTTCCTGTTCAGAGCAACTATACGCCTTCTAATGTAAACGAACATGTACCGGCTTGATTAAGGTAGTGTAACGTTGTCTGATTCGCAAGGCAGTAAACTGTAATCACAAACCACAGGAATACATAACTAACTTACCTGTTTCATATACTGAATGTACAGAGACTCTGCAGTTTCCAGAAAACCCTGCGCCTTCTCAGTTTCATCTCGTCCAGCCCACAGAATACCCAACTGATTCTACAGAAAGAATGAAGACATTTTCCTCTCAGCCACCTGTCTTAAATCCACTCCTTTATTCACTTCCAAATCAACGAAATGAAGCGTCGCACTGGACCATTCGTTTCCTCTCACCGTCTACAAAACGTATACAGTTCCCCAAAAGACAGAAACTTAACATGAAGGATTACCTGTCAATTACCGTTAATGTTTTATTAACATTATACATTTCTCTTAGATTTGGGGACAGAAATATATGACATCAGATACTACAAAACCGGTTGCTACAGGCTAAAAGCGTTATAGTTTTGCCTTAGAATAACTGTCGGTTATATAAAAATAAAATGTAATCAAAATAACGTGTGCATAAAAAAGGTATAGTTAACCTAATGTGATATTTCAGGTGGGTAGCTGCGTCAGCATGCGTAGTCTGCAAAGGAAAAAGTAATAGGTTTATTCCATGCTGAAAAAAAGAAGAAAAAACACAACGTTTCGGCCGTGGAGCCTTCTCACACCTGAAGAAGACTCCACGGCCGAAACGTTTTTTTCTTCTTTTTTTCAGCATGGAATAAACCTATTACTTTTTCTAATGTGATATGGTGTGCAGTTTTTTCACAATGGAACGTGGCAACAATACAATACCCTGGTCTGTATGTTTATAGAGATGTTTTCCCTTGACATGCTGTATTTATCCAGCAGTTTGAGGCAGTTCATCAGATGTTCCTCTCCAGCGGAAAGTTCTTCAGTCTCCACATGGTTTACCCCTAGAAGGTGCTCGATCACTCCGAGTTTTGCTGCCCTGAGGGCGGCTGGCGAGCCCCCGACACAACCGCTCCCACATCCCTCTGAGTCCGAACCCTCAAGAATCTGATCCTTCTGGGGCTGGTCGCTTTCCCCGTCATCCTCCCCGATATACTGGTTCCTCAGGGTACAGATTATCTCCTTCAGAAGCTCCCTGGCTTTGTACTTGGAGCGAAAAGGGTCAGTCTCCGGGTCCTTCCTGGATTCTACCTCAGAAAGAGTAACGGCGCGGCTGTATTTTTCACAAAGGGAGCTCAACTCTGATGTTGCAGAAGCAGCCATCTTACCAGAGCAAGCGCACTTTGAAAAGCTCTCAACTCTCTACACTACCCTTTCCCCTGCGGCGCAAACAAGTGACATCATTAAACGGCGCCGATGAAATCCTTACACATTCTGCCCAGCCCAGAGCCCAGAGTTATACGGGGGCGGGGCGGTGTGGAGCCGTTGAACATCGTGAGCTGGCATCGAGTTTGTTAAAAGATATAATATTTCTATTACTTTTTATCAATATTTCGCTGTAATTACCGCGATTCCTAGGAAAATATTGACTTTTTAAAGGAGTTGCAATAGTAGTCCAAAATTCAGCAGCCAGAATCCTGACCAGGTCTAGTGCAAGTGTTCACATTACTCCTATCCTGGAGTCCTTGCACTGGCTTCCGGTCAAATTCCGCGTAGACTTTAAAATCCTCATGCTCACCTATAAGGCTTTACATGGCTTGGCACCTCAATACTTGTCTGAACTATTATCGCCCTACTCCCCACCTCGCAACCTCAGCTCTTCAAATTCTGCCCTCCTTACTGTCCCCCAAGCCCGTCTACATTGTATGGGCGACAGGGCCTTCTCCTGCTATGCCCCCAAGCTCTGGAACTCTTTGCCCAAGGATATTAGAGAGTCACCTTCTCTAAACTCCTTCAAATCCAGACTCAAAACCTTCTTCTTCAGAAAAGCCTTTACTTAACTGGTTCCATTCTTCACCCCTCTGCTCTTCTTAATACCACCTTCCACCGTCTCCTCTATTGTTATTGTTGTATTGTTTTAATTGTAATTGTGTCTTATCTTGTGAAATCTTATTTATTGTTGTAGTCTTCTTATTTATTGTTATTGTCATCCTGTAAAGCGCTTTGAGAAGCCACTTTTAAAGGCGCTATATAAAATAAAGTTTATTATATTATTAGAGACGCTGGAAGAATTTACAGGTCACATCAGACTAAAAAAGGAAAGGACATTTTGAGTTGTGGATGTAATAACATTTTTAAGATCTCTGTTGCAAAATGATAATATCCTCGCTGTTACATTATATTGGAATTCCTCATTTGGAAAATGAGTTGATTGGAAAAAAATGTGGATGATGCCCAATAAATCTTAAATAACTAATAAGGTTAAGGAGGTTTCATACAAAATAATTAATTGAATTTACCCAGCTAAGACCCTTGTTGTCCAGAGATTTAAAATTAATACAGATGATAAATTTGTTTTTTTTGTGACAGTAGCCCTGAAACTGTTCAACATTTATTTTAATTATGTCCCATGGTAAAACCTTTCTGGACTGAGTTGCAAACTTATATTAAAAGAGTCCAATATTGATATTTGCTATGAAGAAAGAGATGTTATGTTAAATTTCAGCACCATCTAAAACGATACAAAAATATAGTTTGTAATTAACTTAATTATTATAATGGCACGTTATCATATATACAAAATGAAATGGTCTGGGAAGAATCCTTTTTGAACATTTTAAAATGGATCTAAAGGAGTATCTGCAGACTATTTCAAATTGTAACAATATGAAAGCAGTGCGGACTTTATCTAATAATAATAATTTGTTTAAACTTTTTTCATTATTTTTATTTATTTTGTAAAATGTTATATATACTCGTTTGTTTTGTATTCTTTCTTGTTAATGCTTAAATAGTTTTTTTTTAATCCATCGTGAGCCGTTTCAAGAGGTTTACACCCGAAGAAGGCTCCACAGACGAAATGTGTTGCTTTTCTTCTCTTTTCAGCATGGGATAAACCTGTACTTGTTCCAGTCAGATACAATGTCCTGTCAAAAAACCTTACGAACCATTCTCCTCGGAGCCCTTTTTAAAACCAGTTGTGTGTGATGTTACCAGCGAGCAGCGAGCTCTGCGGTCCATGTTACTGTACATGTACTGTAATCAGTTCAGATCCAAAACAAAAGGTAACAGGTAAATAGAAAACATTCACATTGGAAATATTAAACAAATCATTGTAAGAATTTATGAAAAGAGGATGTTAGTACAGTATGTATTCTGAAAACAACAACAACAACAAGATCCAATTTCCTCTTTTAGATTACCCATTTATTGGCCTTTTTATCACTGTCCTACACTGGCTAGATGAAAAAGTAAATTAAAACTTCACAGAGTTGAGATCTCACTCATATATTACCTCTTTCAGTTTAATACCACCCAGCTGATATATGTATTTCACACTCGCTGTTGCATATTTTGTGAGTATCCACATTCCATGTCATGTGTCGGGCCAGTTCCGGGTTTTGCCTACATCTCCTACTGTGCTCCTACTGTTACATTATCTTCATTATTACGGCTACTGACTCTACTAGAGTCTGAATCTTTGATACACGTTAAGAAGAGCATCGCTGCTGGAACTAAACCCTATAGTACCCAGCAATGACTTCACTATAGTCTCTGCTACCCCCTCTTATCATATCCTTGATGAGTTTTCCAACTACACACCATGTTCAATTAAACTAGGATGAAATCTTTGATTAATGCAATTTGATGGCATTATAACCAGAACATTAGCCATTAGGCTTCATATTCCAATAAATACCACTAGGGGGTGCAGTACAAAACATTATCTTGAGAATTTACAATGTGAAGGCAGTTTTGTTATACTCCATTGATTACCTCTCTAATGTTCCTAATATATTTATTAGTTTACTTAATATCTAAGATTAATTTTCATAGGTAAATTTTTTTTAATATTCAATCTAAAAAGAAAAGGCAGTGTTACTATACATTATTAGTAATGAAGTGGAAAATTAATTTACCTTTTGCCATATTTTCCAGAAAAAAACTTAAAAGTTATTTTCTTAGACCCTGTGTGGTCTCCATTGTTTAATACGCTATTTAAATATGATATGAAAATATGGTGTAAAATGTACACATGAAAAAATCTACCAATACTGTTCTAAATGAAACTGATATGTTAAATAAAATTCCAATTGCATTAGACGTTCTTTTGATTATCTGCTTCTATACAGACATTTCTTACCAACATATCTAAAAGTGCTTTAACTTTCTTATTGGAGTATACTTCATTACTGAAGGCATCTCACAAATAGCAGCACACTGAAGTTAAGCAGGTGTGAGCCTGGTCATTACCTGGATGGGAGACCTCCTGGGAAAACTAAGGTTGCTGCTGGAAGAGGTGTTAGTGGGGCCAGCAGGGGGAGCTCACCCTGCATTCTGTGTGGGTCCTAATGCCCCAGTATAGTGATAAGGACACTATAAAAGTTGCCATTTCGGTTGAGATGGAAAACGGAGGTCCTGACACTGTGGTCATTAAAAATCCCAGGGTGTTTCTTGAAAAGAGTAGGGGTGTAACCCCAGTGTCTTGGCCAAATTTCCCATTGGCCTCCTAATTATCCCCATCTGAATATGAACTGGGTTCATCATTCTGTTCTGATGTGTGGTGAGCGTTCTGGCGCACTATGGCTGCTGTTGCATCATGCAGGTGGGGCTGCACATCAGTGGTGGTGGAGGGGAGTCCCCATTACCTCTAAAGCGTTTTGAGTGGAGTGTTGCAGATCAGACAGAAATCAGATATTTCTCACCGGTTGAATTTTAGGTGGAAAGTTAAGCAGGTCTGATTGTTCAAATTCAAAATGCAATTTAGCCAGGGTGTTAGGGTAAAACTAAAACTTATGGGACCTTTAATCATCTATAAGTCAGGACATTAACGTAATGGCACATCCCACAGGACAGTGCCCTGTCATTTTCCTGGAGCACTGCGTTTTGGTAAATGTGGTCCAGAGGGATGGGTAGCACTGTGGCAGAGTTAGCATTGCTACCTCACAGCGCTGGGGCCCTGGGCCCAATTCTGGATGGGTGCTGAGAACATGGAGTTTGTACTGTGTGTTTATCCCAAGTCCAAAAACATACTGATAGCTTAATTGTCATCTGGGAAAATTGGCCCTGGTGTGTCAGTGTGTGCTCTGTGATGGACTGGCATACCATTCCCACCTTGTGAAAGTTGCTTGCTGGGATAGGCTCTGGCTTTCCCATGACCCTAAATTGGATGCAGTGGTAAGAAACGGACGGATGGCCCAGAGGGGAAAGATCAACCTCCTGGTCCTCACACACTTACAGTAGCAGCCTGGCTTTCCTTGAGGTTTCCTCCCCCAGTACTGACCAAGCCCATCCTTGTTTAGTTTGGCATTGCTGCTTGTTTTATCACTAAAAACAACAGACAATTAATTACAATACCAATTATAATGCGTCATTTTGAAAAAAAATGTCAATTTTTAATTTCTGAATTCATTTATTCTTAAGAACTTGTTATAAAAATATTCACAAGTAATGACATTAGTAGACTATAAACATCTACATATATATATATATATGTCCATGAGATCATGAAAATACTGTTTATTTATAATTCTCTAATTTATCAACATGGTGACTGAAGAAAATTGCAATTTTCTTAATGTAGTTCATACCGTATATTGACTGGCCTTACAACAGTTACACTGGATATGGATGGGAACTTTGAACAAAAAAATATCATTTTATGTCTTTTACTTGAATGACAACATTGTTCCTTAAAGTTGTTACACAACATAATCCATAAGGTCTATTATTGTTATATGGATATACCATATTGCATATACTGTATTGACAAATGTTACTAACAGGTCCTGAGCCATAACAACTGCTTGAAGAAGTGGACCTACTCACTACTGCACAGTTAATCCACAGATGAAGCATGAACACATGAACTCCTGTACTTACTTCTTACCTTATCTTCTGGTCCCATTATTAAGCACATAGAAAGTGACAAATTTTATATTTTGGTAAAAGTAAAATCTTGCATTTCTTTTCCTTTCTTCCAAACCATGGAAATAAGTGCCAAACAGACTACAAAAAGCGCAAAATGTCAGTGCAGCAGCAGAAAGGCTTTTAAATAATCAGGAGGTCTATGATAAATCTTACATAAACACATACCTATTAAGTTACTTTATGCATCAAACTTAAAAATATTTTCAAAAATGTGAAAAGCATGCATGCTTCACTTTATAGTAAAGTTTTATGACTGTACTACGTGAATTACTCATTAGCTGGGTTTATTGAGTATAGTCATTTTAAACCATGTAAAGACGTTTAAGAGATCTGTATGGAAGCTTCCTAAAAAGAAAACTGTATTTCTTATATTTTTAAGCTTTGTTTCTCTAAACAGCTAGCTGAAATATCCTAAAGCAATGCTTTTATAAATTATAGCTAAGGGTGATAAACTGGATTAGGCTGTCCTTCCCACATCTAGCCAAACATCTTTCCAATAAATACCTTTTTATTGAAAAAACAACAAAGATGTGACTTTTCAAAACTGGGAAATAACAGTGGAGGGGCTGGAGGTTCTAGTGTATTAAAGCCTGGCTCAAAAACTCATAAGCTACGGTCCCTAAAATACAAAGAAGGATTTTCTCTTACACAAGAAACAAGGTAACATGATGATTAACATATACGTGGAGTAAACTGCTACTCCATTAGTTCAATCACATTGTTTCCTCTCTGCGTGCAGTGTTCTCCTGCTCCGCAATCGAGGAAGTGGGCACAGGGGCCTTCACAGCACTGGGCACCACGAAGAAGGAGCGCTCCTGCTGGGATGCCAGCAGGTCGATCACCCTGTCTTGGAGACAGTTGGTGGCGTCGATGCTCTCCGTGATCTTGTGATGGATGCCCACGAGCTCCTCGGCCAGGTCCGACACGCTCTCGTTCTTTTCCGTGAGGCAGGAGGCAATGCGGGCGATGTTCTTGTTGGTTTCGCACATCTCCCTGTAGATCAGTCTGTTCTGCCTGGTGAGGGTGCGGAAGCCGTCCTTGAGAGCGGCGGTGTGCTCCCGGTGAGCCCTCAGGAGCTGCTGCTCGAAGGACCCCAGTGGCACAGTCTTGTTACAGCTCGTCCCACTCCAGGCTTTCAAATGCCCCCTCAGTGCAGGATAGGAGCCCTGCGCTGTCCCTCTGGCGGGAGAGCCCTCGCTTGCTGCAGGTTCTACTTTGTTCCGACGTGAAAAAGTGCTGCTTCCTTCTGGTGAAATTTCTTGGTTTCCAAATGGGCTGGAGCTGGACTGTTCTGCGTAGGTGTGTGGGGGCGTCTGAAGGGCACCTGAAGGGTCTTGACAGGTATGAGTCTGTAAGCCCGAAGCCTTCTGTTCTGAAGACTCTTCTTCATAGTATTCTGAGGAGCCAGTGTCTCTAGCATGACAAGTCTCTAAAAATACAGAATGCAATAAACAAGTTACAAAAGCCTTGTAAAATATAAAATGATGATTTATTGTTATCACACTATAAGCAGTTATAGTTAGGAAAACTAACTACAGTTAAACCTCCTCCAGCTAAAAACTGGCTCTCTCTCTCAAATATCGAGCAAGGAAACTTGTATTTAGAGGTGCTGATTTTTTTTTGGTAATTCAAGTTTGTAGGGTTTTTTTTTACACTCGGTGACTATAGTTTAAGGTTACCTTCCTGAAGAGGTGGCTGTGCGATATCTTCTTGTTTCACAATGGTGTGGATATTGAGAGAGCCGTACACTTTCTGTTCCATGGCTGTGAGGTACAAAGATGAGGTGGGGCTGTTCCTGGCAATGTGAAGCTTTGCGTCTTCAACTTTCTGCTTGGTTCTTCGCTTCAGGTCTTGCCACCTCCTTTTTATCTCGCTAATCGTGCGCTGCATGCCAGACACTGCGTACAGCCTGTGTGCGATGTCAACCCAGAGCTTATTTTTCTCATAGGTTGTCATGCCATTACCCTGCAGGCCAAATAACATGTCTTCTTTATGTGTCACCTCTTCGATTAAGATGGCTAATTCAGCTTCTGTGAATTTATGTTTGCGCATTCTTTCTCTCGGCTGCATCTCCAGTTTTGGGTGCAACTGACCCTATTCCAAGTCTGAAATGGAGACCAAGAAATCAGTCTTTCAAGTCTGTTTACAACTGATCCACAAAACTTGGTTCTAATTCTAAATATCTGTTTAATAAGACACTGGATAACGTTTTGCAAATAACGTGAGCAATATCTCACAACTACAAAATCAAAGTATGTATAGATTAGTGTAGGATACTAACAACAAAAACAGGATAATATAAATAAAAGTTATTTCAATAGATCTGCAATATAAATATTACTTTCAGCTGCCCATGTGAAATAACTGATGATATTTATTGGCACTACCATCTATGAATACTAATACAAATCTGAAAGTGAAGTAACGCAAATTTCGGTCCATCTCTATTTACTTCCCTTTTTCCCCAGCGCCAAAAAAAACTACAGAACGTAAATGCAAAGTTCAGCCCTAACAAGTTACTGCCAGTATAAAACTAGTGACCCTCTTATCTTTAATTGTATGCGCAAATAATCTTTTACGAAGTACGGTTATACCTGCATGCTTAAAAATGCCAACTGACGCATTTTTTTAAAATGTATAACTTTAAAAATATAACTGACATATAGCCTTTCTATAGGCCTATCACATAAAGCATGATTTCTGATGATAGTTTTTTGGGTCAAAGGAGAATAAATGCAGCCTTATATCACTCCCTATACAAATATCTATAATAATGTCTAATACAGACACAAAGTGCATAGTTTACAAATAACGCAGGTTTTTGAATTCATAATGAAAGCTAATCAAAACATTTTCAATCTGGAATTCAACAATTAAATTATTGATTATTTTAAGGTTTTTGGGGAGGTGTGGGGGCATAGCACAAAACGAATTAGCTAAGAAGAATTCCCTTTCATAGCGCCTTGCACAAAACAATAAACAGCTGTCTCAACTGCAGCTACAAGGGTGGCTTTCTTAGCGGCAGCAGCAATTTAACGCAAATAGCGTACTGCGCTTGAACAGACGAAACAAACAATAAGACAAATCAGGGAGTGCCATAACTTCATACAAAGATAACCCCCGCGGATACGTGTGACGGAAGAAGTCGTTTTGAGTCATTTGTCCCCTCTTACCTCTCGAATCCACTGAATTCGCAGGCTATGTGATGGTTGCTCTGCGCAGCGCTGCGGCAATTCAGAAAGTCCCATCGCTACTTACCACACTGCAGCGCAATTTGTTCTTCCTGTGCAGGTCACCATGGTAACACTCAAAAAGTAAGAAAAAAATTCTGAAGACCAGACGGAATAAAACAACACACACATACGAACCTGCTGCAGACAGGTAAAATAAATGTTTATTGATTAAATACATTTCATGTGTATGTTTGAGGAATGAAACTTTTGCTTTATTTCCCCCCCCCTCAATTCTGCGTTTCAGGAAGCAAACAGCGCTGCGTGTCCTGTAGTCGGGAGACTGATCAGACGTGGATCCCTTTTCAGTGTGGCAGTCATGGCTGCAGCAGAAAAACAGCGCCTCTAGGTAGAAACAGCACAAAGCAGTATCCCAGATGGGTTTAAAAATAGCTTTATCTTCAAACATTTCCCTGCAGAAAGTATGTTAAGCAGCTGCAATACTGGAAAAAAAAAACAGTGAAAAGGAGTTTGTTACAGCACTTTAAAATGTGTTAGTAAACAACTCTTCAGGTAAATTTATGGGACTATGAAATTAAAGTATTCTGGAACGAAATAACAGTATGGCCTACCATACTTTGGAACACTTAAGATACTATTTAGGGTTATTTATTTTTAGCTAGGATATTCAGATAGAAAAGATAGTTAAATAGATGTGTACATTACAATCTTTCTAGTGACATTAAGTTTCTAAGTTTCCTTTGGAGCAGAACAGTACAATTATGCCAAATATGCCTCTAGTATAATTATTAAACTCTTTCTGTGTAATATACTCCAAGTGTGAATTGTAATTTCCATGGAAAAGAGATAATTCATTTGTAATGCTGTAAATTTTAGATGTCTTTAGAATACGTGTAGGATTCACTATGCATACATTTTCTGAATCATGAAACTGGGTTGACTTAAACATGGTCTCTTCTCAGATAGTTTAGAAGGCTTTGATGGCCAAGAAATTCAGTTGTTTAAAAATAAGTTAAAACTAAAAAGCAAATTTAAAAAAAGAGAATCATAGAAATTCGTAATGGGTTTATACCAGTTAGAAATCTGTTTTTAAGAGCTGAAAGCAAATTTACAAGCATACGCCACATAAAAAATAATCAATGAACCTGTGATTCAGAACTCAGCTGGAGCCAAAACCATAAGACAGTATTCACTGCTTCAGGACCAGAGTTGGGAATTACTGCTATAGCTCTCTATGAAATCTCTCATTTCTGGAACAGGTGCAATGGGGTACTTGCTGCCTGCTACATAATCCATAGACCTGCATTCATGTCTCAAATCTTGGAGTGCATCAGTCAGCAGAGTAGCCTTAACCAGTTATGGGAAGAGTGATCAGCTCCTGTAGCAGAATGTGCAGGATATGTTTCCAGAGTGATATACAGTACACATGTTCAGTTCTGTTTTTTACATTTAGCTTGTTTTTTTTTCATTTTGTGACAAAAATGCAGTTCATTTCCTTGATGAATGCCACATTGATGAAAGCAAGATAAAGTATAAATCAGTATGGATTATATCTAAATATTTATGAAGAGATCTGATTGAGGAACTGTGTCTACTTGTAAGCTGTAAAGGAAAATGGAGACAATATTTCCATGCTGAAAAACAGAAGGAAAGTGTAAGGCTCAATTGTGAAGCCTTCTTTTGGTGTTGTACTGTATCTGACCCGTGTAACCACAGAGGAACATAAATATTTAAGCTGAGAGATGGTAATACTGATAATATACACAGTCACACTATACTTGTGAAAATGGCATAGTTGTTGAGGCGCAGTGTTAAGTTAACAAATAATCAAACACACACACACATTTAAAGGTAATTCCCTCATCTTTTTTGTTACAGTCATAAAACACCATTTCTACCCATTGGTACTGACTGGCAGTGACATATTAGTGAAGTTTGTGTCATTCTAAATTAGTCTGTTTGTGGTGATGCTGGCAGGGGGGAAATGACCACAGAACAGCTTACGGTAGCTGGCGTCTGCGTGTCAGCGCATACATCTGTATTCAGTGCTGTTTCCTCCTGAAGGTGCTGTTTGCCACTGCTGCACTGCTCAGTCAACACGCTCTGTTCCCCAGGGGGAGAGGTCTGCAGAGTGCTTATGCTTAGAACGCAAAAACAAGCAAGCAGTCGAGCTACCATCCTTTATCCGGTATACTTCGGGTGCACTGGTTCTATTTTGTTTTCTTAATCCTGTTCTTTTTGCTGAGGTGGTTTCCTTTCCTTTTATTTCTGTGCTCAGCATTTTAGTGTGTTGTCATGGTTACGTCCACAGGAAGAACAGATTGCAGAATGGTAACTGCTGTTTTCTGTACTGCTTGTTAGCACTTGCTGCTGCTGCTGCAGCTGTAGGCCGAGCTACTGTAGCTGCACACCACCTGCCAGATAACTAAAAAATACAAAAAGGCAAGACCGTAGTTTCACTCTTAGACTGACCGTACTACGCAAGACTAAGTATTTTTCCTGTTATAAAAGTATAAGGCAGAGCAGGTGGAAATCTGAATGATTTAATGCTAGCACGTTATCATTTCCTTAACTTCCATTATAAAATATTTTGACATGCTGGTCCTGTGGTCTTATGTCTTATTCTGTTGACAGAAAACTGGAGATACAAGTAGAAGACATGACACAGCCAAGGGAACGCATGAGGAAGCACAAATTCACAGATGCAGAGTTGGACGTCTTAATCGAAGAAGTGACCCAAAGGGAAGACGTGCTGTTCGGCTTGCAGGGAAACCGCCTGACAACGCGGGAGAAGTACAAGATCTGGTTCGACATTACAGAGAGGGTGTGCGCCACTTCGGGCATTCAGCGCTCAATAAACGAGGTCAAAAGGCGCTGGCAGGACCTGAAACGTCGAACCAAAGCCAAGGTTATAGAGGCACGACGTCACATGCCTCGAAACAGTCCTTCTTCCTCCCTTTACCTGACCTCCATGGAGCAGAGAGTGTACGACTCCTTGAATATCCACACTGTTGTCAAAGATGAGGAGCAGGACTCAACACTGAGCAGCCTTCCCGAAGGTAGCGTTATGCTTTTCACATCTAACAATTCTCTGGTAAGTTAGGGAAATGGTCAAGATTCAAATGTTTTCAATTGCTGAGCTTTGCAAGGCGTGATCTTTTTCCACATGGCCTCCAAGCTAGTGCTTGGATTAAACGTAAAAGCTGGGTTTCCATTCCCAGCTATCCGCCAGTAAAGATTAGAAACAAGATAACCAGGTTTCCAAACAGTGATATATCTGAAGAAAAGTTACATTTAAATTATTATGATATGGCACAATTGTTAGCACTTTTTTGGAACCACCAAAATGTAATTTTTCAGTAGAGCCGAGAAAAAACAAGCTTTTTTTTTTTAGTACGTTTTAACAAGCGTTTGCACAGCGTGATTTTATTTGCAGCTTTGATTATTTTTTACATTTCAGGAACTATCAGAATTTCATCATTGCGTCAAAATTTTAGCAAGATGTCAAAATCTTTGATACAACAATTACAGGACTACATTTAAAATTTTGCTCCTATACAAAGTGGGGCAAATCGTCTCCAAAACAGCTGATAAAACTTATGAAGTCTCTGTCATTTAACATTACTTTCACCAGATTAGGATCAAATTCTGCTCTGAAGCAAAAAAAAAAACTTGTTTTTTATAGTATTATTAATGATGTATTGCTTTAGCAATTAAACTGGTTAAACATACGTCAGCGTAACGGAGTGGTTTTGTTTCATGTGCTCTCAACTTTTCCTTACAGACTCTTTCCTTGTCACGGTCATGGATACAGCATCTCGAGAAAATTGCCAACAGCCTGCTGATCTCCAACAAGTCACAACAAAGGCTCATCACCGTGAGGAATCTTCTGCCACTCCTGTAGTCCAGATACAGCACACCTACACAGAACCTACTCCCATACCCTTTTCAAACAGCGACATCAACATTGTTAACCAGGTGCGCAGCAGATATGCATTTCGCAGCAAAGTGGAGGCTATAGCAAGCGAGGACTCTCCCACCAGAGAGACAGCGCAGGGCTCCTATCCTGCACTGAGGGGGCATTTGAAAGCCTGGAGTGGGACGAGCTGTAACAAGACTGTGCCACTGGGGTCCTTCGAGCAGCAGCTCCTGAGGGCTCACCGGGAGCACACCGCCGCTCTCAAGGACGGCTTCCGCACCCTCACCAGGCAGAACAGACTGATCTACAGGGAGATGTGCGAAACCAACAAGAACATCGCCCGCATTGCCTCCTGCCTCACGGAAAAGAACGAGAGCGTGTCGGACCTGGCCGAGGAGCTCGTGGGCATCCATCACAAGATCACGGAGAGCATCGACGCCACCAACTGTCTCCAGGACAGGGTGATCGACCTGCTGGCATCCCAGCAGGAGCGCTCCGTCTTCGTGGTGCCCAGTGCTGTGAAGGCCCCTGTGCCCACTTCCTCCATTGCGGAGCAGGAGAGCACTGCACGCAAAGCAGACAAAAAAGACTAAGAGGCACTTGTGTGAAGCAAATTACACAGATGGCGTGTTAATTGTTGTAACTTTACATGGAAAATGAAACCGCAGAATGATTTATTTTTTTAAAGCATTGCCTGCTTCATAGTGTTTTCAGTGATGTATTTAACCACTTAAGGATGCATTTGCCATCTTTAGTGGGCTTTACAGTACCTACACCATTAAAACATACATTTCTTTCATTTGTAACTGACTTTTTAGTTTAGAAATGTGATTGCCATTTTAACTATCAGGCACATGTTAGGTGACTGGTGTTATTCATGCTAATGCATCATGGGTGAAAATGCAAGGTATTACTCGGCAGGAGTGTAAATACAAACCTTCATATGTAAAAGGAATCGGAGCTTAAACGGCCTGCGTGCAAAAGAAGCAGCTCCAGTAACACATAAGGATCAGTCACCGAGTTCTTAGAAAGATATTTAATTCCTTAAAAGTGAGGACTAATCATATTGATAAATCTCTTAATTTCAGTAATAAAACAGTAAGCGACTGTTGTAATGACTGCTCTACTCTTCTCCTATGCGAGAGGGTTGACAGTTGGATCAAGAACCTCCCTCCACCTTTGAGATGTGGTTTGAAATTCGTTTCCTGATGTGTGGTGTTCGAGCTGCTGCTTGCCGAGTTCTCCGATTTGGTGGGGAAACTGAGGTACAAGTAATGGTATTTGAGTTCATTAAAAATGGTAACAGTAAGACCTGTAAGGACCAACCAGTTCTCATTAAAACAGTGCGTCAATACATAAGGTAACAGGAGCTTTCATAGTAATACATTGTCTAATACAGCAGGGTCTCGACATTTGACATTCATGAATAGCTTATTTGCAGTTCAGTCTGGCTGATGTGGTCTTGGATGGAAGAAGAGTAGAGCAGGATGAAACGGAGCCAAAGGTTGCCAAGCACAATTTTCTAATTAGTGGCACAACTGACTTGGATCATGAGAACGAATTTTTACGACTGAGTGAGAGTCTCCCTGCCACCTGCCCAAATATCCACTACTGCGGTGTGGGGAATGACATGCTGGAGATGACTTTACAGGCACACTGATAGTTTTGATGTTTTTTTTCATTGCAGTGGGGTGTACTAATCACGCAGGCAGAGAAAGTGCAGGTGTCCTCTGAACACAGAGTGGGGATTAATATTTTAATGTTGTTTTTTTAGTTGATTACTTTCAGTTTGTGAAGTCACTGTTGTTCATTTTAGTTGATCTGTGTTATTTTAATTAACTTAAAATCAATTTATTAGTACTTTAATTATGATGGAAGGGATGGTTACTTTTGTCTTTAAAACTTACACACTGAACTCTGTATACTACTTGGTTATATCTCTGCACCAAAACCTCACAAATGTAGAGATCCTCCAGTTACAATTATAACCAACAAGGCCATATTCGATGTTCCATGATCTCCAAGCCTGTTTAGGCATGTCGCATCATGACACCAACACATTGAGACCAGTGTTGTAGAAATATATCAAGCTCTTGTAGCAAGCCTTAACAACCTGCTGAACATAGCTGGAAGCTGTAAATTTCTTGCTAGATAGGTGCTTCTTTAAGGGACTAACAGGATGGAAATCAGTGGGTCAAAACTGTAGTGCTGTGATGTAGGTACAGTACTGTATATCGTCCTCCCACATACAATATCTTCAGCACTCAGGGGCTGAGGTTGCTAGCTTGAAGCCTGGTGTTTACTTGTTTAAATGCAGCAGAGAGAGCCCCTTGCAGTATCCTAACTACTCTTCAAGCGTGTTATACGTTACACACAAGTTCATATGTAATAACAGGAGATTTTACCTAACTTCATGCCATGTTTGTACAAGGCCAGATATCTTTAAACTGGTTCTTTGGTTTCTTTGGATATCCAAAGACAGGGGGAACAATATAGACACATGATCATGCGGGCAACTGTTGAACAGTATACGTTCTTTTCAAAACCATTTACTTAATTTGTTTTCAACCACAAGTCGTTATTACACCTTACTGGAACTCCTTTTACATTATTTTGTTAAAGTAAATAGTAAGGTTACAGCTTCCTCTGCTCCATTATATTTGCTAATGTAAGGAGCTGTTTAAATGCAAGGTATTGTGGTTTATTTATTTTATATTTTTATTTACAGAAGTACTCTCAAAATTAAATGGTTCAAGACTCTGAAGTAGAAAAACAAGATATTCCGGAAGTAGGCTTTGCAGTTTCTGTGCATATGTTTAACATGGTTTGGTATCAAACCTATAGGCGATGCCAAACTAGAAAGGTTAACAAACACTGTAGAAACCACAAACAAATTGCAGGTAGCACTTAATATGAAAAAGTGAAAAGTGTTTCATACAGGTAAACCTTTCACTTGTTCACTACCTGTACCTAAAATGGGAACTCCCAAGCTTGAAGTGACATAAGGTACTGACATTTTGTACAGATTTCACTCTTCTAGCAACTGGTGAAGCAATTATAACATTTCGATTAGGAAATTCTTCAATTTCTCACAAGACTACGGTTAAAATATTGTGGCCAGTAGTGATCACCTAACTAAAAAACATTATTACTCTGAAATTCAGAAGAGCACTTTGACAGTTGGAAGAACAAAGAAATATTGTCCAACTCAAAGGAAAGTTCTGCACATGCCAGAAAAATTGAAGCTTTTTAGTCTTGAACAGAGAAAACTAAGGGAACCTGATTCAATTATTCACAATCCTCATAGGAACAGACAAGGTCAACAAATAGACAGCTTCAGAATCAAACTCAAACCAGCAGACAAGTTGAAGTTGTAAGGAAGTGCTGCAATTAAAACAGAACAGGAGTTAGTTTACAGTAAAGGCTACATTTTGTTTACCATGTTGTTAAAGCTAAAATCCTGGTTTCTTTCAAGAGATAATTGGAAGGGATCCTGGAGCAATTACCTTGTCAAAATCAAACAAACTAGATGAGCAAAAACGTGTACTGTTTTCCTGGTTCAGAGACCTTGCTACACACTCAGTTCTCAGACCTATCTTTAATGTTTTAATCAGCTTTTCAGCAATCAAATCGACCCTTCACAGTCTTTACGTTTTCTCAAATCTTGCTCAGATTTTCCACATTTTCCTCACCAGTCACTCTTCCAAGCATCAATCTCCTTTACAATAAAAATCCAAAATACATCCCTATCCCTAAAAAAGTAAAACAAAATAAAGCTGTCTTTGACAGAGCCTTTTTTTAACCTGAGATACGACCTTAATCCAAAACAGCTTTGCTTCATAACTCAGGGTTTCAACTAGTCACCTATTGTCTTTGCAATTGATGTGTTGGGAAATGTAGTCTCTTTTTTCCCCCTAGGGACTTAGAGGGACTACAAACGTTTAACATGCAAGGTTACAGAGGTTATAGGCTTCTTAACAAGCTGTTATACTGCTCTTCTATAACCTTCTCCTTTCCTTCATATTTAATCTCACTGAAGCAACCCAGCCTTAAGCAGATGAAAAGTAGTATACTCTGAGCCTGCTACCTGAGCACATCATTTTTAATGTAATCTAATAAATTAACCTCTCAGTTCAGCTAACGTTAACAGTCTTTCTTAGATACAAATGTAGATACATGTAGGTGTGGCAAGGCCTTTCTGTTAACTCAGCAGGCTAGACTTCAATCACAGATTTCATTAACCAGTGGTCCAGCAAGGTATGCCACTATTCATCTCTCAGTGCACAATGATTTACACTAAAGCATACTACTGTGCAAAGGTTCTTCTGTATGCATTATGAATAGGCCACTCATATAGGAGAGGTCCATGGCCAACTGGAGACTAACACTGGCTGAGAGCACACAGCTGCCTTCCTCCGGACTGCCCCTGACTTCTGTCCTTGTGGTCCATGGAGAAAGAGAAAATCAGCGGATCAGACCTAACCAGCATGTCTTTTGGAGGGCAGAAGAAACCATCACACTCAACAAAAAAATAAACACACAGACGAACACAGGGGGAACATGGCAACCCCACACAAATTCCTGAGGCCAAAATTGAAACCAGGACTCTGAAACTGAGGCAACAATACCATCCTTTATGCAACCTTACCACCTGCAGGGTTGCCGCTCCTTCAATGCAGTCAAACACAGTATTACATGGCTCTTTGTCTGGATACAGGAAATCCTGATCCTTCCCAAACATCCCTATGAGTAGAAGTGCTAGGAAAATACACTTCACTGGATATTTCGTTCCGTAAGGCCGTAGTACTTGACTGATGTGTATTTTGCAGTGTAGTACAACAGATTGCCGGATTTTGCAAGCCGATTTGCTGGGAAGGTCTGTTTGGATAAGCATGTAACAGCATAAGGGAATGCACAGCCCAGGCCAGTTTAAACCAACCCTGAATCAGCGATGCTAGAACCTTGGATGAAAGCAGTGTTCTCAGCATTCCTCTCTCTGTTCAAACCGAGCTGTGAGAGCACTTCAGGAGGCAGAAAGCTTCTGTAGGAGCCTGAACAATGAGTACCAGCAAAAGAAGAATGATACTTGTGAAATGCCTCGTTGTACCAGTTCAGCGTGCTGGTGCTCACATGATTTACTTGTACAACAGCATCCTCATGTGCGAACATGTCGGGCTTTTGCTAACTGCTGGAGTGCCAGATGTAAGGAAATCTGACACTTCACACATCATTAGACGCAGCACAATAGGATATAGGACATCAGTGCCCTAGTACAAAAAGGGGAACCCACGAACAGAAAGAAACACCAAAGTGCAAAGAAACACACATATCATGTTTCAGCACTTGTATTCCCCTTTACCTGCATGAAGCGTCCTACAGTTCACTTTAAAAGGTAAACAGCATTGAACAATTTCGACTACATATTTAGCTTACATTTCCTAAAATAGCATAATTAATTTCCTCTGTGTTATGAACATGATAAGATTATCACTGTGAATCAAATTAATTTAGAAAGTAACTAATACTACAGTTTCTTTACTGATTATAAACATTAAATATTTGATTTAAAATAGATTTTATTTCCCCATGATATCTCGTGTCATAATGTAGTGTGTGGAATTATGTAATCTGAAAAGCTGGGAAATATCTAATAGCTGGGAAGGTATACATTTTAACATTTTTAAATTTTTGCTGGAGGTCGACAGTATGAAAAGATGACCTTTCACATTATCTTCTGCAATATGTCTCTAAAAATGTGATCAAGTCTCTGAAGATTCTGATCAATGTAAATTAAAGATCACTAAATGACAAACTTGGTTTCTTCTCACCCAAACTAAGTTCTGTTACTAGAAGGCAAAGTTGTAACAAGAGTAGGAAACATTTGGGAAGGTTTTGATTAAATTGCCGATGACCATAACAGTTATATGGTCAACCAGTAGCTCCTGGTTGTTTTTAAGATGTCTAAGTATATACAGTAGCACATACAGTATATAGTACTATACTGTGTGCACAGCAGTGTATATTCTAAATTGTCCAGAAATCAGAAGGCAGTCCTAAAGAATGGTTTGGCCAGTTTAAAATTCAATTACTATATTACCAAACCAGTTTAGCATGAATTAGAGCAAGTACAGTATCCAATCCTACTCTTAAACTAACAAAATCATAACAGCCATTTGAAAACTTTACACACCCCATCTGGACCATTGAAGAGTTTATGTTTGATCTGTGTTCCAATGAAATACTTATCACCAGCACCAGATCTGTTGACATTGACAAAACGGGAAGTGATTATTATACAGTACATTTATCATGAAATCTTGATTTTATTATCAAACGAAACTGATTCAAAGGATAACATTTCTTAAAAGCTAACAAGTCAAGTCACTAAGGAACTCGTTTTACCTTTTACATAACCAAGAATCTTTGAAGATTTGATCCTCAGGAGCTGTTATTAAAAAATCTTACTGATTAAATTAACGTAAAGATTGTTTTTTAATTACAAGCTTGTCTTAAGTGCATTGAACCTCTAACTTGAATCCTACTGCAGACAATGTTGCAGAGATGTTGTGAATCAAAGAGATTAAAATAATAATAATAATAATAATAATAATAATAATAATAATAATTGCTTACACTTACTATATATAGCGCTTTTCTGGACACTCCACTCAAAGCGCTTTACAGGTAATGGGGACTCCCCTCCACCACCACCAATGTCCAGCATCCACCTAGATGATGCGACGGCAGCCATAGTGCGCCAGAACGCTCACCACACACCAGCTATCAGTGGGGAGGAGAACAGAGTAATGAAGCCAATTCACAGATGGGGATTATTAGGAGGTCATGATTGGAAAGGGCCAACGCCAGCAGCCATATCACTCTGCAACTTACAACTGGCTGCCCACTTAAGCTCAGCAGGTGTGAGCCTGGTCAGTACCTGAATGGGAGACCTCCTGGGAAAAACTAAGGTTGCTGCTGGAAGCGGTGTTAGTGGGGCCAGCAGGGGGCGCTCACCCTGCAGTCCATGTGGGTCCTAATGTCCCAGTATAGTGACGGGGACACTATACTGTACTGGGTGCCGTTTTTTTGGATGAGGCGTTAAACTGAGGTCCTGACACTCTGTGGTCATTAAAAAATCCCAGGGCGTTTCTTGAAAAGAGTAGGGGTGTAACCCCGGCGTCCTGGCCAAATTTCCCATTGCCAATAAGATTCCCATTAAGATTAAATGAGGATTTGTTCAACTGAAGTGTTGGGTAAATTAAGTGACAGCTTTGAGCTAAATGGAATGTTGACAAGTATTTACAGATTTGTTTATAGTTAACATGGCTTTAAAAACTCATTTCTTCCTTAACAAGCAGGTTAGACCTCTTTAGATAGCAATGATGAAAACACACAGGGCATTATCGGATATGTTTATAGTTAAAAAAGCTTCTGATAAAATATTTTTTTATATTGAAGGCGTTAGTCATCCAAAGTAATGTATATATTAGGATTGAGAGCTGGTTAATGGTCTAAAGCAGAGAGGAAAAGGATAGTTGCTCGTCCTAGCTTGTACTGAAATGTGAGCTACATAAAACAAACAGTAACAAGCTAAACAGACAACAGGAACAAGGAAGCAGATAACATAGCAGTGGAAACTGAAGGAGGAGAAGCAGCAGAGCAGCACAAGGCTGGGAAAGTCTGAGATCTTGGGGAATTCAGTCCTCATATTTATGCCTGGACATGGCAGAAGAGCAGTCCCAGAACTCATGGTCCAATTACTTTCAGTTTCAGGCAACCATATTAAGCCATTTCAGAGACATTCTGGTAATGTGTCACACACTGAGGGTCAGAACTGAAATGTTGCTTGTCATCAGTTGAAAATCAAAACCCAGTTACCATTCTTAATATCCTCAATATCCTAAACACACAGCTATGCAAAGTGTGGATTCAGATGGGTTTTTTTTTCCCCACACAAGATAGTTCAGTCTCCTTGGGTTATTTTGCCCACACTCTTGTTGCTTTCAGTTATGTGCTCCGGAGTCCAGATAAATTCAAGCTGAATTCTTTCTGATTCTGGATTGGCAGCTTCATCAGGACACTAGTTACAGTACCAGTGAAGTCCCAAACAGCTCCTTGACTCCCACGCTGCCATCACGAACAGAGGAGGGACCAGGATGGCCAGAACCAGTTCCGTCCCTGCTGGAGCACACGGGCCTGGCAGTTCTACAGCCCTTCACACGGAAAGGCACACTGAGCTGTTACAGAGTTCACTGCAACCCAACAATCAAAACAAAAGACATTTTCTTCAAATGGATTTAGTTGCAATTTTTTTAAACTTTGATTTTGGTACGGTTAACTTATTTAAAAAAAAAAACCTAATAGCAAAGAAGAAAAAAACACCTTTTCCGGGTATCTCCCCCCAGACGGTGAATTTGAATATGGCTATAACTCATCCGAACAGAGCACTATCAGACGTGACGTTATGTTCCAAAGCTTTCACCATTTCTTTTCTTCTGTTGACCGAGCCGACTTTGGTGGCCGACTGCAGAGTGTTACTGTACTAGTCAAGCCCTGCCGCAGCATTCGGAGAAGGGCAAGGCCGTGGTACGTACCGTAACCTGGCTCTTGGGAGTCCATCCTGGCGCCTGGTGCCTGGTGCCTGGTGCAGGAGACGGCTTGCTGCTGAAGCTGAAGGAAGGTACGGCATCGCGTGGGGTTGAGTGCTGATAGACGAGTGGAATTACAACAGGCATACAACGTCTGCGTCTGTAAGCACAGAACGAGTTCACTTCTCCCTCCTCCTTGCAGATTAAAGCACCACTTATTACCTGTGTACAGTGCACAAAGAGTCCCAGGAATGTACAGTGTTATATAAAAAGTACAAAGAAAGTACAGTACTATACAAAAGTACCCAGAATGTATATTACTGTGTAAAAGTACCCAGAATGTATAGTACTCTATAAAAAGTACCAAGAATGCATTCCATTTACTCCCTCACAAGCTGCCCCCCCCCTACACAGTCAATTTGAATAGGACTAGAAGTCATATGTATGGTATACTATCAGATTTGATGACATTCTTTTTTCTTATGTTGACTGAGCCAAGCTGTGAGATGGAAAAAAAGCGATCAAATTAAAATGTGGGTGTGAAATTCTTGGAAGTGAAGGAGGAGCTTAAGGCAAGCATTGCGTAAATATATAATTTAGTATGCTTGATTTTCTGCCTTAGTTGCCTGGAACCTGGTCCTGTGGGAACCTGTTTGTGGGGATGACTATCAGCGGGTGAAATGAAAGTCTATGTGCCCTGGTAAGTACTGTAAATGGTCACATATGAAATTGCTGCTTGAAGCCACTACTAAAAGGCTGCTCTGCAAAAATATACAGAATGGTTATGTTAATTCAAATGTGTTTATTTTAATAAATTGGTGGGCTGGTATGGCAAGAGGGGTTGGGATTAAAATGGTATTTTCCTGAGTCTAAACAGCTTGTCCCAACGAAACTTTGTCACATTATTCTGATACAAACTTCAAATTATTTAAAGCTGATGAACTACCGTTCAGCTTAATTGATTACAGTCCTTATGAGGTCACAAGGCTGCACCTCGTGTATTTTTCTGTCTTATTGAAAACTGACTGCCAGCAAACTTTGCAATCAGGGTACAAATCAGCGTAACTCATTCTCGTGTGGCAAGCTCTGAACAACGTCCAACCCCTTGGTGCATCTCATCCAGGAGAGACTGAATGAGATCGTACAAGCTGATACAGTATATCTTGTTTAAAAGCACAGTTCTTACAGAACTGAATAAGCGGGAGGTTCGGCACTGCTCAAGTTTAACCGATGTTTTGTTCGCCAGCTCTGCCTGAAGCCTCTCCGCTTCACTGTGGACAGCCTGTTGTTGCCCGGACAGCAGCCGATTTCCTGAAGCAGTTAGACATGCACCAAGGACGCCTACGCCTACGGCCCTGGCTGGAGGAGCAGATCCGATCCCAGACCTATCCTGGAGTCACCTGGCTTGATGAAGTAAGCAGGCTTTTACATTAATCAGTGGTAGATCACCGTGATGCTCTGGGCAAGGAACCTGAAGAGGATCTCCGGCCAGCCTTTCTGCTTGTCAGGAAAACTCGCCCCATGGATCTTTCATCATAGACATCACGAGTACATTGCACATGTTTCTGGAACTGCTCAAAACCTGCAAGAGTCAGACACTCCGAATCCCTTACCTAGAAGGATCTAAATACAGAGCTCTGGGAGATGCTACATTAGAATGTAGAAAATGGAGTTGAGAGAACTGCTCATGAACTAAAAAAACTGTGCATCTAGAATTGCAGCCGTGGATGAGCACTGAACAATCAATGTATTTTTTTAACTAACGAAGATCTGCGAAAAAACCCACTGCCTTTGTAAATGGATCCTACTGATATGGTGAGATACTGAAATAACATCACTTCATATCAGTATGATCCATTGAAAAAAGGCAGAGCTTTTGATGGCCTCAGTATTTGCAGTGTGAAATCGCCTCTTTCATTGAAGCGTGTTTACTTTACAATCATTTCTCTTCATCTATAGCGCAAAAAAATAAACAAAGGAGATAAGGATTTCAATACCTCTGTCCGCTGGAAGTCACAGAGTCATTTTTTGATGATTGGTTTCAAAGCAGTGTATGGAAATTCCATAGTTAAACAAAAAGCCAACATCAAAAATCCATCCATCTTCTGATCAGTTTCTTCAGTACAGGCAGCGGGATCAAGGCAGGATACACCCTGGATGGGACACCAGTGATTCACAGGACAGACGGACACAAACACAGACAGGCACACACGCATACCAGGGCCAATTTTCCCAGAAGCCAATAAACCCGCCAGTATGTCTTAGGACTGTGGGAAGAAACCTAGGAAGGAGCGCCCGGAAGAATCCCGCATGAATATGAACTCCATGCGGATAGCACCCTGGGAATCAAATCCCTGAGCCCCAGGGCTGCAGGGTAACAATGCTCGCCACCACACCAACATGCCAGCCAACATCAGAAATAGCAAAGAAACAAGTAAAGGTTTATTCCACACTGAAAAGAGAAGAAAGAAAACCTTTCGGCTGTGGAGCCTTCTTTGGGTGTAAGAAATTGTGTTGGCAAATTACAATTGTCTGAAAATTGCCAGGTAGAACAAAGTTTTGATTCAATCCAGACCCAACTAATCGTGTCCTGGGGGTATTGTTCTTATTGGAAGCCTTATCGATCAAACTGCTGGTCGAGGCTTTCTAAGCAAGAAAGTCAACAGAAAACAAATTGTGCCTTGAAATATTTCTTAAACTAAAAATGAGTGTTATATTATAAATACATATATAAAGTGTGTAGGGTATCAGTAACTGTAAAACTAGCTTATTCAGGACATGCTTAGAAGTTATGTAACAAGTAACATTACCATTGTCAGAAAGGGGAGAATACACATTTTAAACTAAGTATATTTTGATTCCTCTAGGATGGGATATATTGCTCTTAAAATGTAAGATCTCTCTTTATAACCATGCAATTAAAATATAATTTAAAAAAACTTTGGAACTACACCGTAGGAGAATTATTCAAACAAAGAATCTAAAAGGATCTGATAAACCGTGTTTCACAAAATCCCACTTCATCTTAAAAGTGTGGGAAGTCTTTTAAATCACACAGTTCATTGCAAAGCATGGTGTATTTATTATGAGTTGGTATAATAACTATGGAAAGTAAAGGATTTTAGATATTTAGGATTGTCTATTGAAGATTTTCAAAAGAAAAGGGCAAAAGAAAAAAGGATGTGAGTGATAAAGCAGAACAAAGACTTTAATCTCTGTGTGAGTTCATCACCCTTTTCCAGATTAATTTTGCACTGAACAGAAACTTGAAAAAATTACCCATTATTTCTGCGCCTTTCATCTTTGCTTTAGGCAGCTGGAGTATTTCAGATTCCATGGAAACATGCAGCTCGTCATGGCTGGAATATAGATAAAGACGCCACTCTGTTCCGAAACTGGGCAATGCACACAGGTAGGAAACAAGTCCGAACATCGCCAACACAGAGCTCTCTGGCAAACACACAAATTCACATTTTCTAGGTGACATTCATATTGTTGTGTTATTAAGCATTAGTTGTCCTATTACTGTCAAAGCAGGATATTTACATCTTCTGTAAATAAATGAAGAAATGTGTTAAATGAAGTAAACATTAAAGCACAAAATGTATTGAAAGACCATACGACTGAGCTTATTAGCGCAACGGCAAAAAAAAAAATATCATTTATACAAGAAAAGTCTTGTTTATATGAGAAAATTATTGCATTTAAACACAATAATTAATTCGTTAACAATGTTGCCTATTATAATAATACTGTGTATTGCATTGTACTGTATACGCAATAATACTGTCCCAAGCAAAGTAGACTGGTGTAAGTCTTACTATCAAGTCATTGTGAATGTATTTCGTTCAATGTTTAAAGAGTAGGCAAAAACCTTTGTACAGGACATGTTTCTGCAGCTTCAAATCAAAAAGAACATACGGAAAGCCGTGTCATTTCTACAGAATCTGCAAAAACAATATGCGTTTAACTTGGGAATGCTTACTGACGCGGTGTTGTACTTCATGTATACAAAAGACAGAACACTTGCTCCTTTACATTCTTTTTTTCCAAAAAATAGGAGCATGACAATATTTTACTGTTGTTAAAAGTCAATGCTACTTTGTACGGTACAATATTATTGCGTATACAGTACAATGCAATATACAGTATTAAAATAGTAGGCCACATTGTTCACAAATTAATTATTGTGTTAAAATGCAATGCTTTTCTCGTATAAATAAGATTTTTTCGCTAATAAGCTTCCGTACCAACCCACCACTTTACACTAAAATAAGATTTTTAAAAGGAGCCAGAAAATTGATGTGTTTTTAGTCTGATTAAACTATTGTAATTTGCAGTATTACAGTATTGTATATTATATTATTTCAATATTGTAACTGTTATAAAAATGGACACAGAATTCCTTCATGTGTGCTCTTTGAAAAACAGGCTGATAGCACCACCATAGTTCAGTCTGGTTTTCTGTCTCAAATGCTGGAGTCTTTCTGACAGGGAGATACAAACCTGGCGTTGACAAGCCTGATCCGAAGACATGGAAAGCCAACTTCAGATGCGCGCTAAATTCCCTGCCCGACGTGAAGGAACTGCACGACAAGAGCATTAAGAAGGGGAACAATGCCTACAGAGTGTACATGATGCTCCCTTCCATTAAAGCTCCCAAACGGAGGAAAGGTAAGTGCTGGATATGTGAAAATGCATCTGAATCCTTTAGCAGCAACAGTAGTCATTATCTCTCAATGTAATACTGTAGATGGTTATACTTTTACTCAATCGCATTGCTCATACCTACAGAGTGAAAATAAATGCAGGTCAGTTTGAAAAAGGTTCAGAGGACATGCTCTAGAATTGTGTCCAGCTGATGTACAGTAATGTGGATTTCATAGGCAATATTTATGCATCAATTGTGTACCCAAGGTAGGGAGAACTAATGGGTTGCGCACGAAGATGTTTGTTCGCATGGTATGTTAACAGAAGCAACTCAGAGGAGTTGCACTGAGCAGACTACTAGACATTTTTTATCATGCTTGTATTCAAGCAAATTATGATTACTTTTCATGAAATGCCCTGAAACAATTACGTGACACTTTTTGAGTGGATGTTGGAAATGCTTGATATATTTTTTAATAAGGAACAAGGAAAGGTGTATTCCATGAAAAGAGAAGCCTGGAGCCTCCTTCAGGTGTGAAGGTGTGAAGAAGTTATGTTACTTTTCTTCTCTTTTCAGCATGGAATAAACCTTAACCTGTTCCTTTGCAGCCTTTGCATGCTAATGGAGCTACCTACTTGATACTTTTTAATAAGCCGTTTTGAAAAATATTATCGAATGGTTTATAAATTTACATCTCTGTTATTAACAATCCTTTGATTAAGTCATGACTATTTATCGACAGCTGCAGTATGAACTGTGCACCTATATATTAATATTTCTATACGGTGCATCAAATTCATAAAGTGAACAGTTAATGTAACTGGTATTATCAAAAATGATTCTGACAAATACAGTACTTTTTAAATAGTTTAAATGACAAAATTGCTGCTACTAATTAATGTTAACAATGTTAATGATAAACTCAGTATCAGAGTTGTAGTTTAGTATTTCGGGATTGATTTATTTTAAGAAGTTTAATTTCTTACCTTAGCTCTAAAATCAGGATTAGAGCTAATATTGGTATGAAATGAAGAATTAGAACAGATGTCTTCATGGCTTCTTTAAACAATCCTGTTTAATCAATTTAAAACAAACTTGCTTGTATAGATAAGTAAAGGTTAAAAAAAATTCAGTTATGAAGGCGAGCTTACTGTCAAACTCACAAAATATGATTCTTGTATGCAAATAAAACCTAACAATTTGAACAAAATCATTTCAAAGTTAAATCAAATATATTCAGTATATCAGTAGAACCTTGAAGATCTTGAATGTTTGATGAACTGACTCTTATTCAACGTAGAACTGTTATTCATGTTGATGAAACTCAGTGAATTGTCAAGTGATTCACAAACTGTTCTTCAGGGGTTGTGAGTGGCTCTGTGATGTTGCTCCGTCTGACTGCTGATACTTTTTTTAACTGTATGAGATCTTTCATGAATTGCTCTTCAGTGCACATAACGTCATTGACTAATTTATTCATGGATCATTAAGATACAAAGCTCACCTCTCAGACAGATTTGGTTTAGAATGCCCCAAAGCCTAGAACTTTTTCTCTTTCACTCTTTAAATCCAAAATCAAACTTGTATGGTGATGAACTATTTGCTTTGCTTGATAGACAAAAGGAGTCTAATCTGCGGTTGCCTACCTATAAATCTTTCTTCTTTCTGATTCCGACATAAATTTTGCTAAAAGGATATAGTGTAACTCACATTAGAGACCTCTTAAATGAGAAACTGAGGATGAGTACTTTCTGTTTCAAGGTTGTATGCAATTGACCACAGAAAATATATACAATAACCAGCTGACCTGGTTATAATCTTACCCTTATTACCAGCGTGTGCCACTGAGTACACCAGAACAGAAATCCCTACTGTTGAGGTCTGAGAATACAGCAGGTAGACATGGTACAAGTAAACTTCATTAACATAGCTGGCAGAAAAGAGACTAGTTCAATAATCAAATGATATCAATCAGATTTCAATTTGCTTTAACCCCACTGATGCACATGAAAGAATGAGAAAAGCTTTTGCTTTTGAATGCATAAACATCACATCAAACAGCTAATGCCTGAATCGTGAATTTCTCAACACACCCATGTAAAACTACGTAAAGCTAAATAAAGGACACTAAACAGAAAGGAGCATCAGCTACAATGTATTTCTCAATTGCATTTAACAGTGGAGAAGATGTCTAGCATTTTCCACTATCAAAAGCTGTAATAACTGTAGTAAAAGGAATGTTTAGTCTGACATGTTCTGTTCCAGGTCTGAGAGAAGTACACAGCGATATTAAATGCGAAGACAGTGGCCTGTTTTCCTTCTTAGAGACCCCTCAGTCAGACAGCTGCTGTCCCCCAGAGAGGTTTAACGGTGAGACCTTTTCTTTTACACAAAGCAGAGTTTTCAAATTATTTTATGGGGAGATTTTCCCCCCAGTGCCTGAAATGTGCCCATTGCTTTCAATTAAAACATTTAAAATGGATTAGTTGTTAACAGCAAGTTAATTATTGATATACAATATTTTCTTTGCCGTGGTTTCAACAAAGCGAGAATTATTTTCCAGTCATTGCTGTTCTATACTGGATTTACTTTTGATAAGCTATACATAAATCTACATTGAACTTTTCTTAAAAATTCATTTAAAAACGATTTTAATTTTAGCGCCATGGAGTATCAGTATTTTAGTTTGTTCTCTGTAATTTTTTAAGTTCATTTTCAAAATTCTCAGGCACAGCGCAATTGCATCTTAATTCATGCAACTTTCCACCTCCAGTAATTATGCACCTCCATGTGTGGTTGCTACAACAAGGAAAGAAAACTTCATCTAAGGAGTTTAAATGTTTTCCTCAATTCAGTTCCACTGTAAGATGCAAATTACATTCAGGTGTCACTAATCTACCATTTTCTGAGGTTTTATTTCCTTGAGTATTACGGTATGTGCAATAACCAATTCCCCCTGAAATTCCTACAGAAGGCATCTCAAAATACATGAGGGATAATAATAGCGTGGGAGTCAATGGACACAGCCCAAGCAACTTTCACAACAGCTACTATCCACCACTCACAATGAAGACAGAGCCTGACGAGCGCTTGAACACACTGAGAATTTCCTGTCCTTCCAGTAAAAACGGTAAGAAAACCCTGCGTGTTTTAAAGATTTTTCTTGGCCATTTCAGAAAAGAAGGAAAAGGAGACATGCAGTTCCATTAAGCTTTCTTTATACAGTATCACAGCAGGGTACAACTGAACCATTGAGACAAATCCTAACATATTTAATTCATATTGAACAGGTAATCTAGAGAATACCTTAGTTGAAGATGAGCATACAAAGGCTGTACTGAAGGTGAGTCTGTAATACTTCTTTTCATCTATGAAATTAATTATGCAAACAGTAATTAATTCCGTTGAAACAAAAAAGTTTTAGTCTTTTCAAAGAGAATCTTAACCCTGAAAAGATTGAAAAAGAAAAGTGGTAACTGAATACTGGATTGAGTGAAGTGAAGACTTTTTAAGCATTAAGTGGATAATGGAATCACATGGTACAGTAATAGTGGTATAAGTAACTGCAGGAGAAGAGAAGGACATTGGGAAGTGATTAACGAAGAAGAACGAAATGCTTTCATTTTTGCAGATAGTAGATCACCTGAAAACCATGGAGCAGTGGAATGATTGCTCTTTCAACAACAAAACCTCTAGACAATTCACCAGCCCCTGGATGAGTTTTTACAGTACGTGTTTCAGCTTATTCTATTATGAAATGATTAGGCTCATTAACAACAACAAACACGGCTATATTGGGCGGTCTATAAACTTCACACTTAATCCACCAGATGCAGTGAATGCTACACCACCCCCACAAAACCTATAAACACAAGAAAACAAATTCTAAGACAGCTTTACAAAGACATCTCACATCCACAATTATTCTGATGTGTGTCACTGGCCACACAGACATGTCATGACAGGGTCACAAGTCGCGATCTACATTAGAACAACAACTTCTCTTCTCGAAGTGCAGTGCTGGTGGGAAGAAGGACAATGTGTATGATAAAAACCAGAGCACCTGTTGTGCCATGTCATCACATTATCACATTGCTCTCATCACAGAATTAGAAAAATATAACATCTCCTCCTTTGCGTCTGGTTTGCTATAATTTTAGCTGATACCTTTTGTCCCATTGCGGAAATCATCTTATAGTCCCAAGACATTTCATACTGTTTTGAAATACTCAAATGATTTGTATGCATAAAGGCTTTGTAAGGCACTTACTGAGTTTGAGTCCTCCTGGCAAGTCTTGCTTTCAGGAGCTGTTCTGATCACACTCTTCTCTGTGTGCAGATGAAGGGGTTGGCTACTCAGGAAATCTGATGCAGGCTGACTACCAGGTTTGCAGTGGGGAGCACAGACCTTCTTTTCCTGACCAGCTACGTCCACACTCCACCATGATGTTCGACCAGTAAAGAAGAGACTATACCACACTGAAAGCTGCCTGTCACTATGCACCTCCTACTACAAAGGAGAAAGCCTCCATCTTGCACCTGGGGAACATGCAGTCAATTTGGAATTAAACCCTTTCCAAATGCCACTGGACAGCTCTGATGTTTCTGATGTTACCCTTTAACAGGAATAAGCTAAGAACCCACAGTGTTGCACAAAGCCACGTTTTACTATAACCATTATTAATACTGACTTTAGCCCTGAGATACTACATTTGTGGTATGTTTCAGCTGAACTCTAACTGCTAGACCTCTTTCGAAGGAAACAATCTTGGTAGGCCAAACTCTAAATGTAATCGTTGTTTCAAAAAACCCTTTTAAACCGGAATCAGATTCATGCAGCAAAATAAGGCTAGACTTTCTCATGAAGCAACAAGGGAATTGACTGCAAGGACGTCTGTGGACTCAAGGAGCACATAGTACAACAATTTTGACATCTCATTTGGAAATAAAGATGCCCAGAATACACGCTGTGGTACATTAACAGGTACAAAGGCTCTGTCACTGTTGGGAAGAATACACAGAGTATACCTGGGCATTCGACCAAACGTCTCAAGGCAATTCTAAAAGGAAAGAGATCTGTCTCCTGATGGAGCTGCCCTCTTCAGGAGAGGCTGAAGAGGTGTCACACTTGCTTACCTGAGCTATTGAAAAGACACTAAAGACTAGGAAGGAAAACTCCTAAAGTTCACAGCAGACAATTTACAATTTCTTAAAGTGACACAGATACAGTGGTTCCAAAAGCACTACAATATGAACAATGTACAGGTGCTAAACTGGCTCTGCTGATTACATCTCTGCTACGTATGACAGAATAGATGGTGCTGAAGCACCTGCACATGGCATTTTAGACTCACTTTGTGAGCAGTAGGGCCAGTATGTAGTACCATTTTTCCCAGCTACCACCCTGACAACCACTCAGAACTGTTTGCGGAGGAGACCCAGGAGGCCAAAACCCGAGTAAGCCTCTCACCTACACATGGAGCACCTCGCTGAGCTGGCCTGCGTGCGGTCTCCAAGTGCCTGATGCCAGCTGACTCAAGAAATATGACGTTCGTGTTTTGATTTGTCACTGCTGATTTTCCTAGCAAATGTACAAGCAAAGTATTAAATTTAATGTGCAGAAAACACCATTGTTTTGTCATGTATCCCAATTATGTGTAAGAATAATAAAAATGCCTTATAAATAAGTTTTGAAACAGCCTTAAGTTTTTTATTGACATTTGAGAAGTCTGTTCGATATAATGAGAACAGAAAGTACATTTACTTATTGCCAAGTTTCTGATGCATTTTAAACATCTATGTTTTCCTTTTGGAAATTTCAATTTGAAAAATTTGGGACCTTTGAAAAACCTTATTTCGTACACTTTGGATTTTGTTTTGGACTTTGATGTTGTTTTTAAAATGTTTTACCCAATCTTTTATGTATTTGGTGTGAGGTTATTCTCCTGTAAATAAAATGAATAAAACTTGAGTTTAAATACTACAGCTTACAATGAGTGCAGAATAAATCCTGTCTTAATTTTCAGGGGTTGGAATTGTCATGATTAAATGTATTTTTGCCTTTCTGCAAAATGATGAAATGTTTAACATTTTTAAAAGTAGTCCTGGCTATGGACAGAAAATATATATATTAATGTTGTAACAATGTTTCTAGAGTTCATAAAGACAGAAGGGCTTTTCTTTAAATCAGCTTAAAGCATTTGAAGTACAAAAATAAAAAAATAATTGATGGGTTTCTATTTGATCATCTTCCTCAAAGGCTTCTGCTCTTTAAATACTGACATCTGTCACTATTGTATAATTTTTTATCTAAGTATGGGTTTGTCAAAATTGACTGTTTTGTCCACCAACTTACAGTAACTACAGCATTTATACTTCACAACAGATTCAAAGTCATATCTTAATGTGCCATTACAGCACAAACTGCTACAAATTGGCAAAGAACTTCCAATGTAATAGAATACAGAAATGTACCTCTATATCCCATGTTACTTTTGCAACATATAACATTTGGCCAGGCTTCTCATCAACTACATCTATACACTTGCTAGCAGTGTGTATTTTTAAGGGGAAACAAAAGTGAATTTATCTTGGCATGACAGATAAGATAGTTAAAACACAGAACGTCTTAAAATCTTTCAATAATGGTACACATCACACTATTTAAATATTAGTATTGGCTTCTCTCTAAATACAGCGAACAACTTTATAAACTTGTTCATATTCTGTAACTTTTGATAAATGCTACCAGGTAAATAGTCAACAAACCTAGACAGTATTCTGATTACAGGTCAATAAAAAATAGGAAAATTCAACCTCTTTCCATAAGTAAAAACATACGAAGTTGAATCTTGCAGACATTTTATATAACAAACCATAGGTTTTCAGATGCTGGTAAACAGACGTGTGGCAGTAAGAATAAAGTCTTTTTCTCTCAAAATATTTTAAAATCTTTGCACATCCAGCACTGGCCAGACATTCACACGGATGCATAGACACCCAAAGCTTCAGAGAAAATCCTCAAACACATCTGAAGCACAAGAGAGTATGGGTCGGGCGGCACAGAGGCGCTGTGGTTTGCATTGCTGTCCTGCGGCACCGGGGCCCTGGATTCAGTACCTGACCTGGGGTGCGATTGGCAGGGAGTTTATACATTCTCTCCGAGCTGGGTTTCCTCTGGCTGCTGTACTTAACATCTCTGTGTTACTACTAAACACAGTAGTTTCATCTTGAGCAACTTCAATGTTCAATCCTCAAACACAGGCACATCTAGCTATATTGCTAACTTAATAATCCATGCTTCCCTTGTCTTTCAAAGGCAAGTTTAATTTTGACTGTCTGACAGAACACTTCCACAGAAAAAGACTGCAATGCCAAAGAATCTAGAAGAAGCTGTGATAACCAACATGATTTAAAACATGATGACAAGCAAATGTAATTTCCAATTAAAATAAAAAGTCGCCTCTCTTCTTTCATCTCTGGCCTGCAGCACTGATGCCGTTGCCAATTCACCTTTCGAGACTTGAAAGTCACTTAAGGTTCTGTACCTTGCAGGTCTCCACACATAGATCGGTACTGTATTTGTAAGGACAATACTGACAATTCTTAAAGGAAGGATAATAAGAGCATCACAAATGGGTTCAAATTTGTACAGGTACTGAATGCCTACAGGATTTGTGGCCAGTTACACAAAGTTTGCACTTGTACGTCTTTTTTTCACCTCTGGATCAACCAGTGAACAACCAAAACCACATTGTTTTTTAATTATGTCTTTCATTTCGAATACATGTTTACATACTACTATGACAGTGGATGACTTATGTGATAGGCCTCATAAAAGACAAGGAGGGCTCTCTGCAATATCTCTGCTTAGATCTTCTGCCTATAATGATGCTATTTATTTATCTTCACAAGTGTAAGATGATACCAGAGCATGATTGGAATCCTTACAGATTTATCAACGTTAATTCTTAGCACGCTACGTTAACACCCGACTTACCTAAAAGTACATTCCCAAGAGACGTAGACAGCCGATCTTCAATTTTTGATTTTTCAGAAAAGAGAAGTGGAATTGAAGAGAATTTATTGAAGCAGTCTGAAAAAAGCACACGCAGTCCCCTAATCTAAGCCCCTCTATTGGACCCTAGGCACCAATCTCACTTGATGAAAAGCACCAAGAGCAGAGTAAATATCCAGGAGCACACCTTACAACAGCATGGAGCTATCTGTTCTTGCTGAGTCAAGTGATCTGAAAATTCATTAAGTGCTGCAATCGATCTTGAAATGGAATTGAACCTCATGCCAGTCTTAAATTTACATTTGATGCGCAAGTTTCTGCCCTCAGATAAACTGAAAACACTATTGCCTCCTTTGCCCTGTACTTCAGTTGTCACCCTTTGCAGAAGAGGTCTTTTGAGACTGGTGTTGGAAAATTATTGTAAAAATCAAATAAAGCTAAAAACTTAAACGGGACATTGCCCAATTGCTGTGAGCTTTGGAAAGTCAGAAATCTCACTAATGAAAATAACTTATTGGAGTGTTCTGAAGCTTACTAATCTCAGGAGCTTTTACATTTACTCTGGCAGAGCAGCAGCAGCTCTTTGTAAAGATAAGATTCTGCTGGAAGTTCACATTTCACCCACTAGAATACAACACCTGCAATGACTAATGACATTTTAGATGATAATGAAAAGAGGAATGAAATTGTAACTTGCTGCTAAAGGGAGGCAGCATCCAACAAACACCTGCTTCTTTCCATACTTCACATATACAAAAAGCAGAACCTCTTTGAACTGTTAATACAAGCACTGAAACCCCTCTTTCATTTGTGCCTCCCCCTGCCTGTTGAGTTCTTGTTCTGGTCTCTCTCATTTCCAACAGACCTGAAAAAGCTTGCACAGCCCAAAGGTTTGACTTTTCCCCTTTTCAGCATATAACTCGCTGCTTTACTCTTCAGATTAACAGGTATAAACTCACTTAAGCTTTGCTGCAAAAGTTAAAATTGTTGCTGCTGTTTTTTGCAATCATATATATACAACTAATGACACCTACTGCAAAGATGCTCACAAGAACACCTTAATGGTTCCTTTCATTGATCTGAGAGCCAGCTACCTGTGAAATCCCCTCCCTTACTTGATTCCCTGGACCTAAAGTGTGAGCATATTGTTAATGATTGATAATCATATACCATTTGCTTCATTATTATCCGTCGCTTATTTTTGAGAGGTGCGTGCTGTTATCCAAGATAACTCAAAGATTATTTTAACATTATTTTAATGTTGTGTAATTTGAAGCAGTAGCATCACTCCCCATCAGCTTGTTATGTAATGTGAGTGATCTTTCAGTAACTAAACCTTTAATTAAACTAACAAGTTGCTTGATTGGAACATGTGCAAGTCTTGTTTTTCCAGCTCAAAGGTTTAGACTGTTAAGTTGTTTATGAAATTCAATAACTAAATGGCAGCCTCCAACAGGTTTAAGAGAAAAACAATCAGTTTAACTAAACCCCATTTCTACATCAAGTGTTCAGCTGTAACTGAGTGCTTTGTGTGTGTAGCACCCAGTGAAAACTGCCGCTTGCTATGCAATGTGTTGTGGATATATGTTGTGTATTGCTTCTACAGTTAGCTCAAGGTGTAGAAGCTTGAGAAGTGAGTTTTTTTAAAAGAAAAAAAAGGAAAAATTATTGTTTTGGAGGGAGTGTGTCCTTCATGGACTTTGAGGGAAAAAAAACATTGTCCATCCCTGTGCTGTTCAGGAGCACATCAAATAAATTAATAAGAGGTGTCAGAGTTTGGGGGGTAACATGTGGGCCTCCAGGACTTGGAACATGTAAAAAACACAACCTCGGTATCGTCTGGGTTTAATCTAAGCTGAGGGAAAAAAAGTTTTATCCTGAGTAAAAGGGTGTGGTGAGAGAAAGGAGATATATTTGATTGCCGACAAATCTCTCGGTGTCATTTCTTAACTCAAACTTTGTACTAAAGTATTGGAAAGAAGTAGAATTGTTTTTTAAGAACACTTTTAATGAATTTGGTCTCATTCAAGTGAATGGGCTTACATATAATATGCAACTGCGCAGCAACTGTCCCATGTTTTTAAGGAAAGCAGGAAAAGAGGAAAGACGGCAACGCAGTTTTCTGGATTCTGCTGCAGTCCGACAGCCATTTCCAAAGTTTCAGAAGCGTCATTAGTCCAGGTTAGTAATTAAATGCTTGGTCAAAGTTTCTTTTCTGACCCTCCCGTCTGTCGTTCCTCCCTCCTCTGCCCCGGTTGTTCCTGCCCCCTCTGCTCCGGTCGTTCCTGCCCCCTCTGCTCCGGTCGTTCCTGCCCCCTCGGCCTCTGCCAAAGGAAGATCTGCCTCCGAACCTGGAGCCGTGGTCCCTGCTGGGAGCTTCCTCCAGCTCGGGGAGCTCCGTTGCCACACATAGCTGCCAGCGGCGGGAGTCCTGCCACTTTTCCTGTGCAAGACAGTTTTTCAACATTAGTGAAAGCTGGCCAAGGCATGTCAAACACTTGCTTTCTCCAAGTTAAAGCATTAAATTAATACACCCCATTGGAGAGACCAGGGAACTAAAATATGGGAGAGGTTTTCCATCTCTGCAGAGAAATGGCACAGGAACTGGTTAATCAAACACCTGTCAGACACCTGTCATGACAACATGTCAGAGTTGAAACATGTATCCACACTTTCTGTTTGATTAAACTTCTAGCAGCAAGAGCACATATTTCATGTTACCAAGCACAAGCTAAGCAATCCAAGATAACTAAAAGATTATTTTAACACGTAATGTTGTGTAATTTGAAGCAGTAGCATCACTCTCCATCAGCTTGAGCGTTAAGCTTCTAAGCTGCTGGCTTGGAAACCCAATATGTGCGCTCCAGCTTCAAACTGATGATGTACGATGCTTGGCTATAGAGTTCCATCACATGTGCATGGACTTTGTCTCCAGTGGTTCAGAACAAACCAGTCTTGCCCCTCTAGTCTTTCCAATGACATGTTTCGAAGGGTCACCAATACATCGGACTATACAAAAATCAACCGGTTGTTACCAAGATTTCCTTCACGTTTTCTTCTGGGACATCAAAGCATACTCCCTAAAAATAACACAAGGAAAAAATGAGAAGTTGCACAAAAGCAGCGTGCTGTGAATAACAACTTGAGAACTGTTACACATGAGACGAGACCATTCGGTGCAGATAGTCTGTTTGGTACTTGGTACTCAATTGATCCAAGGATCTCATCCAATTGCTTCACAAATGAAGCCAGGATATTGGCTGAGTAGTTACTTCCATACTTTGGGTAAAGCAGTGCCTTCAGTTCTCAGTTTTAAATGCACTTCCATTTAGTTTCAACTTGTGCTCTTTGGTTGGCGTTTCAGTGTGCATTTGGACAAAATCCACTGGGTTGACTAAGGCTAGAATAAGGTCTTTCCATGAGTACTTTATGCCATTGGGAAGGACGAAGTGTGGAGTTCATGCTGGATAGGACTGGGATATTGATGCCTCTGGGAGCATTTCAGAGTTCAACTACATGCCTCACACTATATGTACCAGTCTTATTCTAATCAGAAAGTCACTCTCCTTGAGGCAGCAACCTCTGCTTACTGCACAGATAAATTAATGGCCTGCCTGATCTGTTGGTCTTCAACAAACCTTTGCATAGGAAAGTACATTTAACTGGCAAAACGCATATGGCTTTGTGCCTTCTCAGCTCTGACCTTCATGCACTATTCCAGAAAAAAAGAAGCTTCTTCCAAAAACACTGGTCATGTTTTTGCGTGTTACACTAGATCACCAGGGACATTAGTGCAAATTTTTCTAATGTTCACATACTAACTCACATCTTGGTTTGTAACTTGTAACTTGAATACTTGACAAGAATCTCACAGACAAGTGCATGGAGCAGTACTTACAGTCTTCCCTTTTACGAAGGTTAATCTCGTGATCTTGCTGTCTATGTCCTCTCCAAGCTGTTCCTTCAGCCCCCTCCAGGCATAGCTCATTGTGTGCATTTCTATTGAGCAGGTCAACACCATAGTAACAAAGCCCTGGGTGAAGAAAATAAAAATATTGACTTTCTGATGTTAAGAAATCGACTCACAGAAGGAAAAGTGGGGAAAGGCACTGTTTACAGGAGAAGAGCAGCAGAGAAAGGATGCACAGTCACTTGCCGTATCTATACCTATAGGTGCTGCAATATTTCTTCATGTAAAAAAACACATCTAAATATCCAAACACTTTATTTAGCTGACTGGGATTCTGTCGAATAAGTGACACTGTTGAGCAGCTGGACATGAAGTCTTAGTCTTGAAGTGTCTATTAAGGTTTAGATATATTTATATATATTTTTATTAATGTTTCTGGGAACACAGGCTTTTCATGTTGCATCCAAGTTATAAAAATGAACAAGCAATGGTGTTTCTCTGCTTAGCTCTCCAGAGGGTCTTAAGAAACTTATTTCAAAACTACCCCAAACTGTGCTGTAACTTCTCAGATCTTTAACTGAGCAAAAATCGCACTGCATTGATCAATTGATTTATTGAGATGATTTCTATTATCAAGAACCACGTCCTATCCTGGTTCTCTACAAACTACAAATGAAATAGGAGCTTCTAATCTATATTTCAATTCAAACAGCTTAAGTCATCTGGAAAGTTAATGAATATTTTCCTTTACAGAATTTTTAATATTTCTGATAGTGGGCCATGGCCACTGTAAACTGAAAATGGAATAGATTAACTTGAAAAGTCCGGATACCAACAGCCCTTTATTAGCACATGAATGTGAGTATACGTACAGCATCACAGGACAGCAGAGAGCGCTGTTCAATGGACTTGGCGCCAGAGATGTGTGCCAAGGCGGCAGCCAAGGCTTCTACTGCCCCTCGCTCTTCCACCAGCTTCTCTGCTGCTGAGCGGAAATACTCAATAGCAGCTGGGGGCACTGAATCCAGAAACCTGCGTTGGCGAAAGTGACAGACATGTGACCGCAGCACATCACCCCCGTGCACACCCCGACCCCCCTTTCCACTCTTAACTTTAACACTTCCAAAAACTTTGAATAACATGTCCAACAATGAGCCAGATCGACCCATTGGCCAACGCCCATCGTACACATGAAAGGACCGCCCACTATAATGGCACAAATATGCAGCCTCCAATGGCAAATTTCATTAATGGGAACTACGTTTATAATATTAAGTGGGAAGACAACACCTCCATGCTGAAGCCAAGCCTAGTTTCTAATTCTGAAAAGGGGAAGCAGGGCCTCTCTCAAGTGACTCAACGGGGAAAGGCGCTAGCCAAACGTAGGTTAAGCTCCATGATGACTAGTTTGAGCCCGGGTCTTGTCACTGGCCATCTGGGACCGGATTCCCTAAGTGTGGTACACAGGAGGCTGAGTGCCTCAAAGGTACTGTAAGAAGAATCGGTCAGGCTCTATAAGCATTCAGGGACACAGTGACCCCAGTGGCCTCTTGGTGCTTGCAGGCATGCGGTGCCGTCGGCGACGGAGAGATGCCACTCCTCAAGCTGAACCTCCAGGACAGAAAAGTGGTGTACGCGATGTGTTAGAAATAGACTGAAGGTGAGCAGGCAGGAGGAGTCTGTTTCTGCATTACTGTCGTCCCCTGTGTGCCATCACTGGGATCGTGAAGGCAAGCCGAGACATGAAAAACACACAGCTGGCACTTCCAAATTGGCTGGGTATAACAAATATAATTACAGATACTTAAATTTAAGGAACAAAAAAAAGAGATAAGGGGAATCCAATTAAGTGGCATGCTTGTACCATTATTCAGGTTACAGATAGAAAGACTGCACACTTGAACCAAAGAGTGCTGGACAGATCCTGAGACAGGTTAAGAGAAGTTGACAAATCCCTGATCAAGGGTTTTTCGGCTCTTTTTATAAAGTTACATTTTTTCTAGTTTTTCTAAAATTTCTATTTTTGATATTTTCTGTTTAAGTTCTTTTTTGGCCTCAGCTCACATATTTAGCAGAAAACATGTTGGTTAACTGAAGCTGACCTACTACGTTTGCACAACAGGACATGTTCTGACTGTCAAAAGTTACAGTAGTAGATGTATACGATTACTTTTTAACGGAGATTCTGTTACTGTTTTAACGGAGAAAAAAGAAATTTTTAACATTTCCACTGTTAAGTTCCTCATATGTACAAAGTTTTTATTCCATTACTAGTAAACTGCAGTTTTACATTTCAGTTGCAGTAGTGAAGGAAATAGAATATGCACGGATAATCAGGAAATCTAGACTCCAAAACCACAGATATGTCTGGAATCTGTGTATCATGTGAGTTTTACATGCATTATGTCACTTATCACACAATTTTAGAGGACTGTTGCGAGTTAGCAGCATACCTTAAGGCATCTTTACTGGAAGCTTGGATGATTTCATGTGCAGTTGGGACACTAACTCTCTTAAATGTTATACCCTAAAAGAAAGGCAAAATTAGACAGGGTTACAAACCTAGAAATATCCTTGCTGACTAGAACAAATTAACCTCACTTCACAAACTGTACAAAAACAAAGCAACAGAGTCTGAAACTTACAGCTTTGTACTCCACATATCTGAGCATTTGTTCTTCCTTGTGCTGGTAGAAACAAATGCAAACCCCAGTACGGCCAGCCCTGCCAGTGCGACCAGAACGATGGATGTAGGAGTCCACATCCTGAAGGAAAAAAATAACCCATAAGCAAGTCAATCACTCTGTGCAATGAGGAGCTGGATAGAAGTTGGTTGAAGGAGTCTAGAGAAAATACTGACAGCCTAAATAAAGAGCACCATCTCATGACAGAGAACAAACTGAGGACATTCACCATAATTTTTGGTGAAATTCCATCAAGGACTTGAATTTTATGATTGCAAAAAGAAATGAGTTTCAAGGCCAAAATGCATGTTAAATCTTTCATTGGCGGTGTTGGCCATTTTCAGCTTCTCACCTTTGGCGGGGAACACTGTATGACCAAGTCGACCTCTGGAATGTCCAGCCCCCGAGCTGCTACGTTCGTGGCCACCAAGACCTCGAAAGACCCGTTCCTGAAGCCCTTCAGCGTGAGCTCCCTTTGCTTCTGAGCAATATCCCCGTGCAAGGGCTGGGCAACCTGCATAGGAGGCAGACACACACAACACTGGAATAAAAACGGTGGCTCACTCCCTTCACATGCGACGCTTTCACCTAGGCAATCTGTTCATAAGGGTTTAAATATCCCAAGACTTCACGACTGGAAGCGTCACAAGATAACTGAAGCGCAAATCGCACCTGCTTGATGGACTCGTTGTGCGTCAGCTCGTCGACTTCTCTCTTAGTCTCGCAGAAGACAATTGTGCGCCCGTGGCTCCCACTGTACACCTGGATGACATCTCCTATGACCGATGCCCGCTTGGTCCAGTGACACATTATGGCCAAGTGCTATAAGAGAGGCAACGCGTACAGTGAGCGTTCACTGCTCATTTTACAATCCCACATCCCCTTGCCGTATACGCTGTGCGGAACACACTCTGAAAGAGAGCAGAACGAACTAAAGAGTTCAAGATGGTCAAAAATGAATCGGGCACATCTGCAGTTTCAGCTTGAAACATGGGCTGATGTCATGAGAAGGTCCGAGTCCCTTAGCGAAGTGAGTAAGCAGCCTGGCCTGAGACGACACCACACAATCTAATACCCCAACGCTTCTTGTCATTTTACTAAATGTTGTTTACTGAAATTGTATTCACTAGAATAACAAGAAATAGAGGTTGTAACTGTGAGGTATTTTGACAACTGTTTTATACCAAGATGTGAGCTATGAAGTGTTTGTCCAACTAAACACACAAAAATAAAAGACTGAAACTGGCCTGGTGACTCATTGAGAGACAACCGAATACTGTTATCTGACCCTTAAGGGTTTGGAATGCAGCAGTCAATTGCTCACAAACTATCTTCTAGGGAATTGGATCAAAAGTTTTAACTTATCATGAGGAAGTTTGAAGTCGTTAAATTAAATACCTAAACTCTTTCTTCACAAAGTAATACAATTCTGTAGCCAGCACAAACTGCACCTGATAGTGTTCAAAAGCACTGAAAAAAGCAGCACACAAAAGAAGTGGAAAAAAATGTTCATCGGAAAACCAGCAGCTACACTGAAACATCACAATTCTATTTCACCTACAAGTCAGAGCATTTAATTCCTGTGGAGAGGACTAGATCCTTATACATTAGAAAATTAATATGGATTTACAGGGATACACTGAACGGTATAGAAAAGGGCAAACATGAGGCACAACTTCATGGCTTGTCATTTGCAGTTCGTATCTAATCTGCTCAAGGCCTTACTTGCATTAGTAAGAAAATATAAGGCAATGGCTATCATTTGAGGTATCTCCCCAGATGTAGGAATGCCAAGAGATAGGTAAACAGATGATAAAAGGGGGTTTCTGGTTATTTACTCTGCTTAATTGCAGTAAAGTTCAATTGATTTTTCAATTACTTAAAGCCTTTAACAGCTATTAAGCACAGCATATATAAGGAGACAGGAAGACAAGGGAGAGAGAAGGAACATCACCACCACCCTTTTCTTTCTTTGATCTTGTGCAATGCACGAGGACCCTGCTCTGATCGATCTTAGAGACCAGATAATTGGCTAAGTAATCTGAATTTTATTATAGAGTTTGCCGACTTATTTTATTTTAGGAAGTTCTAATATCCTGTATTGTGGAATTCCCAAACTAAAAACACTCTCTCCTAGTTTGGTGGTGTCTTTATAGAATAGGCACCACCTTTTTAGAATAGGGTGATTTATTCCATTCACTTTTGGACATCCATTTTGTAGGAAGGAGAGTCAGGTTTGATTAAAACACAGGGATTTTTATTTTTGTCCCATTAAAATGTGAAATTGAAATTGTGGATTACATGGCTAAAACACTGTGTTTTCTGGCTCTGGATGATGTTCCTGAAACCCATTGATCTGTTTGTATGTGTTCTTATTTAATGTTGTGTAATTGATTCACTACTGACTGACACTGTTGTACAGAATAGATGACTATAGTTCATTGCTATACTATAGTTATCAGTACTGTACTACAATAAACTGATTATACATGGCTTATTTCAATGTCAACAGCTCACTGAGAGCTCCTTACTAGGAAGGTCTATCATACTTTGATAGAATTAACTAACAGACCTTAACATAAAGTGTGTAATAAAATGTAATGCACGGAAATACATTTTAGAGTAGTCAGTTCTTGGTATGATGCCTTAAACCTTACACTTTTTAAATGAAGGTGTCTTTTCTCCTTTGGTTTTAAAGTTGTTATTTAAATATATTTTATTTAACACTCTCAGACCAGTCTGACAAGTCTGTATGCCACAACAACAATAGTGCCTCTTCTGTAGAACTGCTCAGGACAAACACTAGATTCTTAGAATTGCTGATAAATTGGCATCACATCATGATACCAGGGAACTTCTCCACATTCTTCACCTACCTCCGAACTTCAAAGTACTACCGCCTGCAACTGTGACTTATAAAATAAGTATTTAACCGTACAGCTGTAATGTGGGATCTCAAGTCAGAACTTGCTTGATATTTCTGAAATGTAAAGGTGATCACAGGAGGGATCTATCTTTGAGTGCTTTCAAACTGCTCACTTTATAAAATTGCTTGATTCATTGTTTCAAAACCAGATCCCTATTTAAAAATGACTTAATTAAAGTTACTGCATGAGTTGTAACAGACCAATATCCTTGAAAGCAAGTTTTTACAGAATGTTGAATAACTGCAATCTCACAAGGAAATTTTTCACTCCAAGCTTTTTTTCATTCATTTGCAGCATATTAGCTTTACAGCAGTTATAATATATATATTGAAGTAGTTCAGGTGGGTAGCAGCGTCAGCAGGCATAGGCCGCAAACGTTTGCTCATACCTGAAGAGGGCTCCACAGCTCAAACGTTGTGTTTTTATTCTTCTCTTTTCAGCATGGAATAAAACTATTACTTGTTCCATAATATATATAAACTAATGATATCCTGCACATAGCTGTTAAAATATTTTTGTTTCCACATCACAATTCACACACTAGATTTTACCCCTAGAAGCACATCTGTATGTTTTGTGGACAGATAAAATATATCAACTAACTAAAGCACTGACAATCAAGGGATAGTATTTTAATTGTAAGATGCACTAGTAAGGCCTCATTAATAGATTATTGTCTACAACTTTGGTTGCCACATAACTAAAAAGGATATTGTTGTTCTGGAATCAGTCGAGAGCACATTATTTTTCCTGTGCCCAAAGGAAGGCCCTATATCAACAACCTAAAATAAATGAACCGCTTAGTTCTGAAGAAAGAATGTGACATCGTTTTTGAGGCGGCACCTGAAGAAGGCTAAAAAAAACCCAAAATACTGTGATTCTTCCTTCTACTTTTCAGCGATTAAGTAACCTTTACTTGTTCCTATGCGTTTAAAAACAAGTTCAGTCTGTTACGACACACGTCAACTGTTTCATTGCTACCGCTCACTGCTTAATCTTTTTACACCAGGGTCAGCCGTCAAACACACAGGGTGCCTTTACAGACAAGGGACAAGGCGAGGGGATGGGGGAAAAAAAAAAAGACTTTGCGCACACTTACTTCCACTGTGGTGGCAGTCTTCTTGGTTTTCTGACCGATGAGATCAACATGATTGTATTCGGGTCTCATGTACTTTTTGGCCACGGCATACACCCAGTGGGGACATGTGGCTGAGAAAAGCAGTGTCTGAGGGTTGTTTTCAGAATCTAAGAGAAACACAAAAAACCTGGATCACTGCAAAGATCCTGAAGCAAAACCAACTGGTGCTGTAAGTGCAGTCAGCTAAGTGGGATTTAGATGAGATGCGCAGAATCGCCAGCAAAACTTGAGAATAGGAGAAAATACACACATCTAGTACAGTAATTCTTTATGTGACTATAGTCAACCACTTTACAAAAACATACACCACATAGCAAATTGCACTCATGTTTAATTCTTATCTGAAGTGAGTGAAAGTATCTGGTCTAAATGAGGATACCAGCTGTAATCTGTGCAGGTCTGTTTAAAAATCAAGCAAGTGTTCAGTCATGATCTTTACATTATGATGATGTCCCTCCATACCCTGAACACTCAAAATTCCGACCTTAAATCACTGATCCTCCCCTCTTTCAAGCAGACTGGTCATAATTTCAATTTTGCATTTGAATTGGATTTGCTAATATTAGTTGGTCTGTCTCCAAATATTATAATAGTAACCAAAAGGTTAGTTACATACTAAATTCTCTAATCCTAAATGAATACAATTCAATAATGTATACTAAACACAGAAATTAAACTGTTACTTTCATTGCAATAAACAGAAGTATAAAGAACTTGACCGAGAAAGAGTACTTCAGTTTTCGTTATTATACACAAAGATACAGATATACATAATTTGTCAGGTGATGAAGTGTATCCGACAGCAGCTAAACATTAAGATTATAAATCCATAACCAAACCAAATAAAAACAAATATTTTTATCCATGGGAAACCTCATGTAAAAACCACAGCAGGATGATATCTACAGTAAAATGAAATTTTGATTTAGCGGTCCTTCTAAAGATTTCCTTATTGGGATCACAGACATTCCTAAACCTTTGAAGAAAAAAAAACCCTCATATAAATAAAATAAATTACCTTTCCGATAGGCAGTTGACAGGATCTCCTCTACCTGTTCTGCAAAGCCCATATCCAGCATCTGGTCCACTTCATCCAGAACCACGTGCACCAGCTTGGACAAGTCCAGCTTGTTATTCTGAAGGTGGTCTTTAATTCTCCCCGGTGTGCCCACAAGGATATCAATGCCATTGCGTATATTATCCACTGGAGAAACAAGGATTCAGAAAAAAGTTCCAGCTCTATTCTTTTTTGATAACCGAACAACAAAGTCTGATATTTGCTAAGATACTTGAAAATACAAATGCCAAAAATAAATATTTGTAAAAGGCACAATTGAGAAAACTAAAGTAGTATATCGTAGGGGAGCAACCTGATGAATGAACTAAACAGACAGCTACAACTTCATAGTGCCAATGTTAATTGCTTATCTTCCACATATTATGTTATACATTCTGGATAACTTTCAATTAGTCTTTGACAGCTTTGTTTCAGTTGCGTGCAGGGAAGTATAAGGGGGAAGCTTATTGGCATAATAATTAGCTAGTAATAACAGCATAATAATCAGCATGATAACTCGGCTGATTCAAGACTTCTTTCGTCAAGTGAACTGCATCTATGGCAGTCACCTTGAATTCTATACTGCCCAATACACCGTCTCAAGAAATGTATTTCCACTGAATTGTAAAGAGTGGGGGAAAAAAACTCACACTGGGGATTGTAGGGACTTCCACCATAGAAACAAGCCACTGATAGCTTCTTTGTGATGTCCTTGAAATCTCTTGACACTTGAAGGGCTAGCTCTCTTGTAGGAACAAGAACAAGCACCTAGGAAACAACATGTAAATACTTAATAAATCTGCCGGCAGAGTCTTCGCCTGTACGAAAGCTCTGTTTTTTTGCGGGTTGCCCCGGGCATGGTTGCCACATGCCAACAAAGTAAGGCCAGTTTGGGCTGGCGAGATTCTCCCTGTCTTTCCGAGTTAACACAAACTGCCTTTGAGGGTTACACACAATTTTCCCACTATTCACCACAGGTAATTCCAAGGAAATAAGTCATAAGGGAAAGTCCACGACCGCTCTTATTCAGTACTCAACCAAATATAACATTTTCCACGCTAGACTGAAAACAAACAAGCATCGGCAGAAATGTAAAGTTCACTATCCGTTTCCAACCAACTGAATAAACTGTGGGAAAACAGAATCAGATGAGGGGGAAAAAAGGATAACAGTGACAAACCGTTGACATTAAGCTACAGACACACTGAGGCTTGAAACTGCACCATGCAGTGAATGATATTAACAAGGTCCGTGTTTTTGTGTCATCCCAGTAAGGGAACAAAAGAGTTAGTAACTGTGCAAAAATCTGTAAAGCTGTTTTGCAGTATGGGCTGTATAATAAAAAAACAACACCAACAAAGTAAAATAAACCTCATAAAGACTAAAGAGCCCACTGACCTGCTGGTTATTTAGCCTTAAATGCAATACAACCCGAGTGCTGACAAATGAGGATAACTGTCACCACTACAGCTGTTTGTCTATCTTTTAACTCCTGAGGACCATCATTTAGCTACAGAAAATGTGCTTTCCCAATTTTTAAACAACAAACATTTGATAAAGCACACAATTCAGTTCATGAGATGCCCTCCCTGTTTTTCCCAGACCTGTTCCAAGCTCTACTGATCTGATCCTCCGCCATGACCATTTCTTTCTGAGGCTTCTCATTTACATTTGTTGTAACTAAAATAGATGACTTTTATCATCTCCTCACACCTGGAGATGGCTTCACAGCCCAATGTTGCATTTTTCCTTCCTTTCTACACGGTATTATCCTGTATTGTTCTTTTGCAACATTTCTTTTTACTCTTATTGCTTATTATTCTTGTGATAGCACTGTGTGTAACACCTTCCTTCCACTGACCATCAGATACAAAATGGGTAGAGCACTCCACGTTCTTCACAAGGTAGCGAAACACTAGAACTGTACCTGAGCATAATAAATGTTTTAATGCCCTGTGTTTTTCCATGATCACAGAGCTCAACCTGCATTTGGGAGAAAGCCTCAATTGATTAAGACACGCAAGATGCCCTGATACTATATTTAACTACACAGGTATACAACTGAAACATGACACTAATGGTGATTACAATCTATTGTATGTACATTTCATTTAAAAAATCCTGATATTACAGCATATCAGCATACAGTGTATGTGTAGTACATTTAAATAATTCCCAGTAATATTCTTCTTCCTGTTGCTGACATTGCAGTTTATCTGAGAGACTGCTGGTCTTTTCATAATTTGTCTCATCTATCAAGCAGTACCCAGAAAGTTAAGAAATTGTTTGAAACTAAATGTCATTTGAGAATCCTGCCTTTACAACATTATCTCTAACAGTTAAAACCACTAATTAAATGAAGCTCAATTATTTTAGTTTTTGCTGTTCGACAACTGCTTACACTGTTAAAAGTAGCTAGTTTCTGTAATTCATATCAGACTAATGTGCAATGACTTTCAGACAAAATCATTGACACCGATCAAGTCTTACATGGGAATATACAAGTTTGTATATCAACTAATGAAATTGTTGGTGGAAGTGTTATTATACACAAATTATACTCATATGCATCTGTGTGATAAAGAAAAAGCTGTTAAACTGTTGGGAAAATACTGTGAAAATAACCTTAGTAAAACGTATTTCACATAAAATAAGTGATCAGTGTTGGGATAAGAAATAGCTGGAGAAATCCAGATCACTGCAATAAGCAATTCTGATGGACCTGTAGGTGGCGCCTTTTCCCCAAACCAGAATTTCCAGATCAATGCCCCAGCTTGGTGCCTAGGGACACTGAAGTCTGCAGGGAGGTGCCGTCTTGTGGGTGAGATGTTAAACTGAGATCCGGACTACTTGGTAATTTAATATCTCTTGGTATCACCATGGCCTGGCTACACTCCTCTGTGAGCTTGCACAAACTGGCCTCCCTAAATTCCCCCCTTTATTCAGCTGAAGTGGTTTGCCCCATCTCCTGTCTCTGATGTGCTGCGGTCTTGGTGGGCCTGCTGCTGCATGTCACCCAGATGAGGACTGTTTCAAGGGAAATCCCAGCACTGGACAGAGCAGTGGCAGTGTCATGCAAGTCCTGACCAGGGCCTGCAGCCACTGCAATATACAACCTACAGTATATACACACACACATATAACCAAATAAAGGGATACGAGTAACTGGCAGGGAAGAGAAAAGTACAGATGCCCAGCCCGTCAAAAAAGTGGATGGCAGAGACAGGTCTAGAAAATGGGGTTAAACCCAAGCTGTCCGTTCACCCTACCTTGGGGGGTCTCCCCCTCTTCCTCTCTTCAGGAGACGACTGCAGCTTCTCGATGAGGGGAATGGCGAAGGAGAAGGTCTTTCCTGTGCCAGTCCTCGCCTGACCAACCACATCGTTCCCATCGAAAACGAAGTCGAAGGTTTTCACCTGGATGTCAAACAAGTACGTCACGCCCCTCGCTGCACGGAGAAGGCAGGAGACGCAGTTAGAACCCACAGGGACACGGTTACAGCAGAGGGACAGGAAACCACACAGGGATTAATGTTAAATGTCTTCAGATTCTGCAGAGGGAAGCCATAGCTTACTTTTGTGCACCACACCTACATTGATAATAGAAAGATGTGGAGATCAGCAGCTAAGCTGCAGTCCTCTACCTGTTAAAAGTGTCAGACTGTGAGAACATTATCTTTGAAAACAATTCTTCTAGGGTGAGCAACAAAGAAAAAAGAACAGCAGGATAAGTCAAAGCAGATTTTTGACAATAGATTTCCACATGTCTGAACTCAATGGTAGCATATGCTTAAAGGTTCCTGTAACACCCAAAATAATTTTTGGTAAATGATGCCCTCTAGTGGGCTTTATTTGTCATGCACATCAGCTCCATTTGGGCTTAAAACCAGCGTTTCTAACTGATTTTAAGTATCATAGGGAAAGAAATAAAATATAAACAGCACTTATAAACTTTACTAATATTTCAAGAAATATACCTGTGCTTTCATCTCTCATTTCTGGGTTTAATGTGGCTGAAGTGGTAGTTCTCAGTAAGGAGAGAGGTACATAAAGACAGACCACGCTTCTATTCTTGAAGTACAGGGGTTCTTTTTCTTGTGTTTTACCATCATTGTAAACACTAACATAGCACAGAAATTACTGTATTAGCTGCTGGCTAACATCACTCACGGCCCCCAGAGAAAAAGAGAAGTGAATGATGATGCTCAGTGAAAGCACTGTTGCTTATAAGTCAGAATGCAGTAGCAGTACAGAACAAAAATGAAGATATCGTGAGATCGCTCTCCAATGCTGTGCTGGGTGGCGAATCCGCAGCTGTGCTGCGACAGCTCTGTGAAGTCATACAACTGTCCCGCAAGAACACCAGAAGACACGGAATAACATACGGAGACTCATAAACCAGTGTGTTTATGCAACCGTTACTCAAGACACAAAATTTTTTAAAGAGCAACTCGATTAATGACTGGACTGGAAAACACTATCCCCCTTGGAGTACTACCATGACAGAAAAGCATGAATTTTAAGCTTTATCCTCTCTTGCATGTGAAGCACACTGTCAAATAAAAAGAGAGTCTCTCTCTATTGTCATCCTCTTTCAACCTCTGCCGTTGTCACACAGGTGCTCTGGTACTGGGTGGGCATAAACTAATCAGCATCAACTCACCAACCATTTTGTTGCTAATCAGTCAAAAGAGGCACAATTACAGGCTTAATACTGGTTTAAAATGGATAGGTAAGACGGGATGAAATACCTTGAAGAAGCTGAATGGTTTCTTTGGAGATTCGGAAATTGGAGAAGGCACCGGCTTTCTGTTCTGGAGTTAATTCCTAAACACATACAGAACACAATGGTACTTCAAAGAGAGGAACAAGTGTAATTCCAGCATCCATCTTAAATCACTGCATCTGAGGGGTATATATGTGTGTGTGGGGAGGTTCAAATACAGTGCAAAGTCAAGCTTTACATGTTTGGCTGAACATCAAACTTCTACCTTGACAGAAAAGACATGTTGCAAAAAGTGGTTCAACAATGCTGCTGACAAGTTCATATGCTCAAACTTTAAATATTCTGACAGAAAACATGCGTAAGCAAAGCCAATCCTTGCGATGTGTAACACAGCACATATAAGGCATTCTCCAGTTTGTAAAAGAAATGTAGCCAGAATTAAATAGACTTCCTTTATATGACCCGTTCAGAAAACACCACCAGTTTTTTTCCTCTGGAGTGATTTCAACAAAAACATTTACCACCAGGAGTATTTAAACACAGTGACAAGAGGCAAAGTATCAAGTGCCTGTGGATGCTGTGATCTGAAGTCTGAGTAACCAAGGAAAGAAAGGCTTCTTTAGAATTAATAATGCACAGTCTTGGGACTCAGAAATAAAAAACGGCACAATTGTGTAGAGACTAGTATAAAGAAAATAAATGCACAGCCAACTGAATTAATAAAACCAAGAGTATACCTTAATTACAGATTAAAGCAACTGTGGAAAATAGGTCTTTAAGCAAGGTTCAAAAAAACATGTCAACAGACCTCAGCAGAGTAAGAAGGCCTAAATCAATATGTCCTACATTAAGAGATGGAGTTAACACATGCAATAAGCCTTAAAATAATCAGGTGCTAAGCCGTTCTGTGCTTTATACGTGAGCAGAACATCGGTGTCCACTCTAAATTTCCAATTATTTTTTATAATTATATAGTTAACGAAGTCCTAGAAGAACTCTTGTAGTCTACATTGACGACTGTAGGGGACAAAAAAGTCTTCATGAAGGAAATGCCCACTTAATTTAAAACATCTTCCCTTCCTTTCTTTTTAGTAAAGCTCCACCAAGCCCGATTTTATTTCACTTTTCAACTGAACACCAAATAGACTAGCCCACGTAACAAACAGAGTCACATGAAGGGCGGACGTCAGATAATTAGGATCTCTTAGGATCTCCATTAAAACACACACACGCAGGTCTTTCAAGTAAAACCGAGGAGCAGGCTTTGAGCATGCCGGTTTAGAAACGCGAAGGACCAGCCGGATTTCATACCTCCGCTTCCTTCTCGCTGTCGATGCTGGAGTCCTCGCTGGAATGAGACGGGGTGAGCACCGAGGCTCCCTGCTCCGGGGAGCTGCTGGCTTGCCGTTTCAACTTCTTTGTCGAGACGCCATTGACGACTGCCTTCCCCGTCTTCTTCGGCTGATGGGGAAGCGTTAAACAGCACAACGTTCTTTAGGGCAGCTGCAAAAGTGTGTTTTCCTTGGGATAATTACATCTCGTGCTGCTCTGAAATCAAAACTATTTTTAAAACAGGTACTGCAGGTATAGAGGTCAAATGCTGGGCTATGACAGTGATTTAAGAAGCGTGTAGGGAACTTTTAACATTTAATGCCAGCAGCCATACCACCCTGCTACTCACACCTGGCAGCCCACTAAAGCTCAGCAGGTGTGAGCCTGGTCAGTACCTGGATAGGAGACCTCCTGGGAAAACTAAGGTTGCTGCTGGAAGAGGTGTTAGTGGGGCCAGTAGGGGGCGCTCACCCCGCAGTATGTGTGGTTCCTAATGCCCCGGTATAGCGACAGGGACACTATACTCTGTAAAAAGGCACCGTCCTTCAGATGAGACGTAAAACTGAGGTCCTGACTCCCTGTGGTCATTAAAAATCCCAGGGCGTTTCTTGAAAAGAGTAGGGGTGTATCCCTGGTGTCCTGGCCAAATTTCCCATGGCTCTTACCAATCACGGCCTCCTAATAATTCCAATCTATGAACTGGCTTCATCACTCTGTTCTCCTCCCCACTAAATAGCTGATGTGTGGTGAGTGTTCTGGTGCACTATGGCTGCCGTCACATCATCCAGGTGGGGCTGCACATTGGTGGTGGTGGAGGGGAGTCCCCATTACCTGTAAAGCGCTTTGAGTGGAGTGTCCAGATAAGCGCTGTATAAGTGTAAGCAATTATTAATAACCTGTGAATGCCAATTTTTTCCTTCCTTCTAAACATAAACACTTAAGTAGCCCAATGGCACTGCACTCCACCGGGTATAAAGATATCCTAGAGACTGAACTAACTCCAGATGTAATCAAAAGAGCTACCTTCTCTACCGGCATTAATACAACACGTGTAAATGAAAAGCTTTAAAACCTGACCAGCAGATTCACAAGCGTTACCTTAGGCTCTGTTTCATGGCCAGAATCACTGCCGGATTCTTCACTGGAATGAGGCAAATCTTTCATTAATGGTGTTCCATTGACGGATTTGGACTTGTGTTTCTTTGCTGAGCTGCCCCTGACGGCGTCTCCGTTACTTGTCGTTTCAGAGGCTGGTGGCTCTTCGACAGAAGCCCGCTTTTTCTTCTTGGGAGGAGGTGTGTCAGTCTCATCGGGCTGCCCTTCCACTGTTCCCTTTTTTTTCTTGGGTTTCTTTTCATCCTTAGATTTCTTTCCCTTCTTTTGTTTCTGCCGAGCAACAACAAAAACATACTTCGTCCAATGTGTTTACAAGCAATCCAAGTATATACCCAACATGTGGTACCTAAAACGCCTGGCACTTGACAGCGTAAACCATGAAGATGTTTTGTGGATAAAACCCACAGCTCACTGTCTTTACATAAGCATGGTCGTTTTAAGTATTTGAACGTCACACTTTTATCATGTTGTCTGACAAGTGCTACAACAACGAAACTACATTATATAAATATACCAGAATGTAAAGATAAATTAGTAATACGTATTATTGATTACCTTAGTCAAATGCTACTCTGTTGTCCCGTCATAAGAATTAAATCTACTTTCTCAGAAAACGTTTAAATATCTCACACACGTGTACACTCTCAGACACACGTGCTTGGCATCCATGTAACTTCTGACTGGGTACAGTATAAACACGAATGCTATTATAGCTATAAACCATCGCCTTTCCCCACCTTGGATGGCTTATAGTCCTCCATACTGGTGTCAAGATCGTCTTCCATCCCGATGTCTTCACTTTCAACAATCTTTCCCGGCATTTTCACCCGATAAGTTCTCCCAAAGACGGGCTCCTACTGCCGTCTCGGCGACAAAGCTAACAAGGAAAGAACATCCCCCTCCACAGCAACCATATCCGCTATCAGGACTACGGCAAGCTAGAGACGCCAAACAGAGCGCGTCGCTCCATGCGGCTGAGAGACCAGCTGCGTGTCCAGAAACAAGGTGTTTATTCACTGGAAGTGGAATAAAAGTCAAGACGTGTAGGACTCCGGTAACACCAGACTAAAAACAAACAATGCAAACGTGGTGAAAATAGTTTGTACCTACCTAGATAATTGCACTGTTTCATTTTATTGCTACAACACTTAAACGAGGGTGTTTAAAACTCATTTTTCTTACCTCTTCACCAACCTTGGTTTGCCAGTAACACGTTGTTTGAAGGCTGCTCTGCTCAGTTACTGCATTCTACAGGTGAAACATCAAGGCCCTTCAACACCTGGGATCGAGGAGAGTGTCCCTTTTGTCCCAAAGACCACGTAAACATTACAATTAAAAACAAATATTCATCCACAAAAGAACAGTGCGTCCTGGAGAAATGGAACTAGCTGGGAGAAATTGAACTAGCTGGGAGAAATTGAACTCGCTGAAATAAATGTTTGCTGAGTTATGTTGCATTAATAATTATTGGAAATTAGTTTCAGAATTTGTTTACGTGGACAATTGGGTGTTCTGTATGTAATCTTAACTGAAAATGAGCCTTCAGCGCTAACCAGTGGAGTGCTGTGAGTTTGGTGCCACTGAGATTGTGCATATTGCATGTAAATAAGCGCATTTATTTTGTATGACACGGATTTTAAATATACCCACGACTGTTAGTTACCACCTATAATGGTAACCTATAGTTAACATCTATAATGTTTTATTTTTGTACATTTTAATTATCATAGTTATTTCAGAAGATAAACATTGAAATGAGTGGCTGGATAAAGCGTAACGAGACGCTTAGTTTTATTTTCATAAATTGATTTTTTGTTTTGTTGCCTGTAAACGGATGTTTCGCAAATATTCCTCGACAAGAAGCTAGGAGATGTTTTACAAAGCTGAGCAATGCTTTATATCAGTATGACCCATATTGTTTATTTTATTGTCCATATTTATTGCATCCATTAACACAACGCTTTCAGTTGATCTTTAAACATTGTAAGTGGTCCTTTGTAATCACTGCGATATTATATTATAAAAAACTTGAAAAAGTAAATAATCGCCTTAATACAATCCCTCCAGCGATGTCAAAACAAAATGTTCATAAACTCGTTGTCCATTTCAATTCATATTTTATTACTATCACCTAAGGGCAATTTGTTTTGCGATTTAAGTTCAATACAACAACACAACCTTAACATTAAAATAAAACATTAACTGAAATTCACTACAACGTCTAAACTGTATATTACAGCCGCGGATCTGTCACTGATTAGAAGGAAAGACCTATCCTGGGACAAGGGGCGTGTTGCAACGGCACTGGAGAAGCCTGAGAACACACTTTTTAAGGAGCTGAGTGATTTATGACGTCATAGTGGGGTGCCCCCCCCTTACAGATGTCTGGTGCTCTGGTGTGACGACTAGCTTGTCTCTAGCAGCGGCTGATGGTATTTTCCGAATGGAAGCGCACGTAGCTTCTCAGCTGAGTCTTTAAACACACCCGCGGCGTTCTGGATAGCCAGCATGGGCCGTAAGGCTGTGATTGTGTCCGGTGGTCAGACAGCCTCTGCTATATACTGACAAACTATTTCTTCATAGTTTTTTAACTAAACACCACAGGTATGTATTTTATTTTACCAGCTGCTTTAAGAGGATGATTATTCATTCAGAATTTCTGAATTACCACTGTTTTGAATTTGTGCAAGGAAAAGAATAGTGAAAGGAAAAGAAGGAACAGATTTCTGAAGTTTTAGTTCATATTGGAATTAAAATGCTTGTATACGACAACGCAAATTAGGTTTAGAAACTAAAAATGATTTACTTTGTCAAAATTTGTGTTTAGAAACGTTTTTCTTGTCAGCTCACTTTTACTAATTTAATGGCAGCCATCTGTCATACGTGACATTAAAAATATGCACAGTAAATGCTGTATATGGTGTGTGTGTGGAATATAACTTTCAGTAAAAGAATATCTGCCCCGAATATGTAAAGTTGCATGGACGTGAAAATGCATTACGCAGCTCAATTAAGTAAAGTTTATTTCAGATGTATTTATTTAAAGAAATGCATTCTATTTTGATTGTGAGACAGGAACCACGACTCGGTGAGACGGATGTTTTAAGAATCCCGCAATTTAATAAGGTGGAAATGTTTTTTAAATCTCAGAATATAGGGAGGGGGTTTACCTTCAAAAATAAATTGGAAACAAATAAAAGCGAAGAGAATATGCGGTATTTGTTTTGTACCTTAATGATTAAGAGCAGCTTCGTGTCGATAAGCGCACGAACTATTATCTCCGGAAAGCGTCATCTGGCGACAGCCAGGCGTTTTAAATAAACCCGCTGCAGTCGGCTCTAGCCTGTTGGAAGCTCACAAGGTCTTCGGTTCACGTGGATATCATTTACTTTCCATTGCGGTGGACTGCGCGCGAGAGACAGATCTTGTAACGGCACTGGACTCAACCCCCTGAGCAGAGCTGGACCTCAGGCAAGGGGGTCACATGTGCGTGTGTATGCTACTCCTTTTACGGAATAAAAAAAAAACGGAGCGTCACCAGGAGGTGGGTTATCACGCTGGAGCCTCGAGCACAGCAGTGTCCTGGGGCAGGGCGCTCCAGCGGTGAGTTCAGAGACCTTGACGTCAGGACAGCGGGACTCCCCTTCACTATCTGCAACAGACAGAGTCACGTAGGGCTCGCCGTTGCGAAACCGTGTGATTGTTTTCGAATGAAAGCGCACGTAGCCTCTTGTCCTGGCCTGTCCGCAGGTACCCGGGCGCTTGCAGGAGACTTCAGGGAGAGCAGAGCGGGTGCTTATCCCCCTTATTAACTGTAATTCTTCATAAAGTGTGTATCGTCACCGCAGTTTCTCTGCAGAAACTACAACAGCTTAATGCCGTCATTTACCACTACTCTTAGTACTTGTAGTGATGCAGGAATGAAAGTGTTCAGACCCAGTACACCATACAGGCTTTGTCTGATGTTGTATCTAATTTCTTGTTAATGCCAACCAATTTATTTCCTACTCCTAACGTTTCTGGTTTACGTAAGTATTGCACAGCAGAATTCTCCAGTGCATAACAGAGACCGAAACCTATTTCTCAACCTGATTCAGAAATAGAATACATTTAAATGGTATGTAGTGGAAACATTTAAAAGGAAAGTCTGGTGCACTCTGTGTATTTGTCCCTTTCTCTCATTCTATGTGAGTTACTGTACTGTATGCGGCTCTGAGAAATGTATGGAACACGCAAATCTGTCTTCTCCCTTCTCTAGGTGATGGCCTGTCCTCTCCCAGTCTCCTCCCACGCCCTCACTCTGCTGAGGGAGCTGAACTCTCAGAGGCAGTCAGGCCAGTTCTGTGACTGTGTGATCAGGTTGCAGCTTCACCCTGAAAAACTCTACATAGCCCACAGAAGTGTCCTGGCTGCCTCAAGCCCTCTCCTGGCTTCCCTTCTCCCAAGTCAGGGATCTCTGCTCGATCTGGGGTGCCCTACTCTTACCCCTGAAGCCATGGGGCTGCTCCTGGAGTTCATCTACACTGGGACACTGCCGCCGCTCGACCTGAAGGACTCTGTGCTGTCGGCTGCTGTCTATCTGGAGATGGAGCAGCTCCTGCAGGCTCTCGGCCACAGAGGGGCTGCGCTGTCGGGGTCACCAGGGCGAGGAGAATCAGCCCCAGTGAAGGAGCAAGCATCAGGTTGGGTGCAATACTCAGCTCTGTTATCTGAATGCTTGCTTTTGCAATTCTTACATACTGTTTGTCTAAAGCTTCTGTCTTAGCTATTAATCCCCTTTCTGGAATGTATGTGTGCAATAGAGCCAATGCCACTTTTGCGACATACTGTACTTTGTCTCTCCCATACGCCTTAAAAATAGATATACACCATTTAACACTTTAATCAGGCTGGAAACAGAACAAAAACTGTGGCACAAATAACTTTAACAGCATCACTTGAAATGCACCATGATTATGATGCACCAGGGGTGGTGTGGTGGGTCTCTGGCTAAGGATCTGGGCCTGTGGCTGGAAGGTTGCCGGTTTGTATCCTGCGGCCAGCAGAGGAATCTTACTCTGTTGGGCCCCTGAGCAAGGCCCTTAGCCTCAGCTGCTCCAGGGGCTCCATATAAATGGCTGACCCTGCGCTCTGACCCCAAGCTTCTCTCCCTGTCTGTATGTCTCATGGAGAGCAAGCTGAGGTACAGTATGTGAAAAGACACATTCCTAATACTAGAAATTGTATATGGCCAATAAAGAGATCTTATCTTGACACTTGATTTACATAGCTGAAAGTAACAGGATCTAGTATCAAAATGTTTCGATGTTCACTTTTCTCAAAACACATTGAGAAAAATGAAATGGTTGATGCATTTATTTTTACTAATCAAAATTCACATGTAAGTATACCTTAAGCATAAAAATAGAATGGGCGTTGCAGGTGTTATCTTTTGAGCTCTTCAGAATTTAAAAACTAAAGCAAGCATAACATAGAAAATGCTGTTTTAACAAACCAGATTCCTTGTAGGGCTTGGAAGATTACAGAAAAGAAATAGTATCATATTTATTGTGAACTAATTGTGTTTATGTATTCCCCAGCAGAGTCTGAAGCACTCAGAACACACCGGAAGAGGCGACTGGCAGCGTACCAGCCAGGGCCAAGAGATCTCCCGTCGCCCCTGCTCAACGGCAAACCCGAACAGACCACACCACTGGTGCCCAGCTGCGAGGTCGTTCCAGTCATTCGGCGTGCAAGCACAAGAGGAAAACTCGAGAGGACATCCTCGCTCTCAGGAACGCAGACTCCCCTCCCGAGCCAGATTCCTGGTTCAGACATGCTGGACTTGGGGTTTCACTGCGGTGAAAGCAAGGAGGCAGGTAGCGGCGACCAAGGAATAACAGTGTCCCGCTCTGGAAACCAGCCCAAGAGTCACGGATTACAGTACGGGACAGGTTCATACGGGATTTTAAAGCAAGCCAACTGGCCTTCAGCACTGAGTGGCACTGCCGGCGCTGAGCCCCGCTGCCCTCTCAGTAACCCAACTGCAGCTGAATCCGAGAGCAGCAAGACGAGCTCTGAAAACAGCGTCATAATCAGCAGAGCCGCGGCGTTGGCAGAAAGCACAGGTCCCCACCGCGCCGCCATCACCGAGTGTGACAATCCCTGGGATTTCGATGAGGAGAAAGGTGATTTCTGGGGGGAGGCTGCCGAAAGATGTGCTGTAGGGCTCGCAGCACAGAGTGAAAGGGCTGTCGTCCATGAAAGCACACCCATGCGTCCGCACGCCTGTGAAGGCGTATCCGACAGCAGAACTCGCAGTGGTCTCGGAACTGAAAAGTGGCCCCTCGTACCAGAGGGAGCGCTTGGCAGCAACACTAGAACGGCCACAATACAGCCGTTCTCCGCTTTGGGTAGTAGGAGTCCGGCAGTGGTTGCAGACGACGGTGACAATGTAGCAGCTGAAGTTCACAATCCAGGGCGTTCTGAGAACGAGACCTGTAGCTTCTTGACTGTGTGTGGTGCTGAAAATGATCCCGTACATCAAGGTGAATATTCACACACTTCAACTGCAAGTATGGGTGTTCAGACAGGGCGCAATGAACTCAGCCAGGGAAACGGAAATTCAAGCAATTCTGATGTCGACACATGGACGTTTGTGATGGCCGGGGGTGGCAAAGGCTGTGGTGCTATGGAAAAAAGGGAGGATTGTAGGGGTGAGAAGTGTGTTTTTTTTACCAATACGACGGGTGAAGACACGGGCGAATTTCCCACAGACATTGATGACGCTGCAGCTAGAGCCCAAAGAGGTATCAGAAACATCAACAGAAACACCAGAGACTCTGAGGAGAAGTGGGAGGGTTTGAACCGAAGAGAGAATGGAGAGAATGCACTCCAAATCTACCAGGCTCAAGTCACATACAGCTGTATTGTAAAGGAAAACCCAGAGGCCGCTGAAATGAGCGATTCCGATAATGTCTTTGCTAACACAGCCTTTGAAAGGGACCCTGCCGGGCTTTGTCAACCAAAGCACAGTGTTGCTGTTCTGGAGAGCGCACTGGCCAAGGACACCATGGTGAATTACAGCTGCTGTGCTCTGCCCACCGTCGCTCAGCCTTACCAGTGCTCTGTGTGCGACAGGATTTTCAGTCAGCGAGGGTCTCTGAACAGACACATGCGGTCTCACCTGGGGGTCAGGCCCTACCCTTGCCCGCAGTGTCCCATGACTTTCTCACGGCAGTACCGGGTCATGGAGCACTTGCGCGTTCACCAGAGGGGCCAGGAGGGCTCAGAGAGCGCAGGCTCTAGCTAATTCAGCTCCCAGTGCTGATCTGCAATGAGCAAACCTGCTGTGTTGGTTATGGACCATAATAAAATTGGGTCAGTTACTGTAATACTGCAGCAAGTAAAAATGAACAGCTGGAGTTCAGACTACAGAAGCCAACGTTCTGATTTAATTATGCAATAATTCTAGAAATAATAACAATAAATAGTATCTTGGTACCAGTCCTGTGTTCAAAGCTGAATAAAATGAATTGCATAATGGCTACAAACCTAGAAGTTAACTTTTCTACGTGAATCGGGTCAGATGCATAAGTAGTGTTTGAGGGTAAGGGTGGAAAATCTGAAATTTTGCAGGCAAAATGACAAACGTGATATGATTAATTCATAAAGTCAGTCCCATGGCTGAAAGGGAGTTCAGATGGTAATGAGGTGAATGTCATTTTGAGCTGTAGAGATAATAACTGAAAAGTAATCTGCAGGAACAAGAAACGTCCCAGTAATATTGCTCTATAGATGTGAATTTAGTCAAGGGTTTGTTCAAACTGTGAGAAAGAATGAAAGGTGAGCCTTCCCTGAAGTTTGTTTCTTCTTCAGGGATCTGTTAAAGGCTCGGAGTGCCTACTTGAGAATGTTTATTCAATACTAGAATAAGAGGAAAAGAGGAAAGCAAAGACAGGACTCTTGGTTATCAATAAGATCAGGTTCAATCTGCCAATTTAGTTGGTGTGTCTTGTTTTGTTACTTCGATGGTATAATTTATTTAATGCAATATCCATTTACAAAATGCTATTTGTATTGTTTTCTATACTGTATATGTATCTTCATGTGCTTAAATAATTAAGAGATTAATAAACAATGAATCATATAATTTAATTGGGGTAATGTCTAACATTACATAAAACCCACATTTTCAAAATGTTGTCAAAATCATTATCAAACTATTATTTTTGTAAACATACACTGGAACATACCCTGGCACAAAGAGTATCCAAAAAACACAACCCATGTAATTCACTTGGATTTTGGATATATTCTTTCTTCAGGAGTATAATGTGTTATTATATAGCATTGTTTCTTTATTGTCTTTGCTGATCCTGACTGATTTTTAATTATAAAGAATCATACAAAATAAGCATAACAAACATTGATTTTTTTCTAATCATTACCACTTTTGAGCTAGTACTGTATGTGGTAACCAATCCAATTGCATATGTAATTTGAAAGAAATAACCTATCATTTGAAAAAATGAATATGCAATAAAAAATGACTAACGTCTTTGCTGTTTTGGGATGAAAAAGTGCATTGAATATAATTGTATATTATATTATAATGAGTTGAAGTGTTTTGTGTATAGATTTTCGAACCAATAACAACTCAGAATGTTTTTGTATTCACTTTTTTATCCAGTGATAGCAAGAGGAAAATTTGGGGTCTGAGCCTTTAGCCCAAGAAACTACAGCAATCGCACATACTGTACAGCACTGGACATTCTGGGAATTAGCTTAGACTAGCAACCTACATCTGTTATAAACTACCATACATAAACTTGTTGCTTGAATGAACAATGAAACATTGAGTGAAATTTATGGAAAAAAAAACACTTTTTTTTTAATTTAGCCCAGAACACGAGTCATTTCCCAGCATTTAAAGTCCATCACATTTATTAAAACAAAATCCGACCAGGTTCATTGTTAGCATCAGCTGGTATGGGTTACATCATTTATCTTCTAATTTTCAGAATACAGTTGTTGATTGGCATGCAGTATTCATCTAAGTAGTGTGTATAGAAAAACACACACTGAGCATCTTCAAAATGTCAAAAATATCTTCACCACTCAAAGCAATTATTCAGATAAACTGTATGTAGGTATATCTCTATTTTTGGAATCTAACAAAGACATTAGGTCAGAATGATCAGTAAATGCAAATTTCAAAGTACAGACAGAGTTTAATGCTCTTCAGATAACCCTGCCGAGGGGCCAGATACCAGTTGCCTTGCGGGGAGACTCTCTGTGGGTGTCCAGGACTCCTGACCTCAATGCTTTCCCTATTCCTCGTCCTTAGGAGCTGAGCTCTGCTTGTCTCTCCAAGACGTCTTTGGTATCAAATTGCCATTGCATAACCAGGTCAGAGGGAGTCTTTCCTTCCTGAAGCATATACAAAATTTCACCTCTAAGTCTCCAAGTCTGCTCTTCCACACCAACAAGAGCTTACCTGATATTGAGCACTCTTTGCTGTGTGCATCAATATTTGACTTACAAACTATAATGGACCTGAGAACATATGTACAGGTGTACAAATAGAATATATTTTAAAAATGCATTTCTATTAAAGGGATCATGCTGCATCTTAATTCGTACATATATCCTCACTTGTTTGTATCTTATTACGTGTCTGTGTGTCTCTGAAACAGATCATAAACTATAAACTACAACTAGAAATCATTCTGTCCTTGGTTTATAGTTAAATATACAAAACTTGGTTCTAAGCTGTGACTTGTGCATTTTGCTTGTACAAAACTCTGCAGTACTGTAGTGAATAGTTGTGTTCACACTGCCAGGAAATATCAGTCAGTTCCACTTACTCTTGGACACTAAACACAAACCAGTTCCCGTGAGACAGTCTGAAATCACCCGAGTGTGTTTTATCTTTACCTGAATGGAGGAGAACTAATCTTGGTGAAAGCTGAAACTTACAGCGTTCTTGACTTTCATGTCCGCCCCGTGCAGCAGAAGCAATCTGACAATCCTGTAGCGGCTTAGGCGAATGGCATCATGCAGAGCTGTGTCCCCTTCCTAGAATAACAGAACAAGGAGCCCAGGGGCCAATGCTGAGGCCTGAGTGAGCAGTCCTAGACTCCAGGGAGGGCGAACTGTACCAACACATTTTCATCCTATATTAACTCTGGGGAAGGGGAGTAATGATGCCATATTGCGAGACTTGAGTGGCTGGGAAACCTGAGCTATTCTGCAAGTATTTGGAAATCATCATCTACTAATGTTCATAATGGTATGAACTGCCTTGTACTGCATCGGCTTAATCCAACCATTCTCTAACCGTTTCTTTCAATTCAGGGTCACAGGGGAGCCGGAGCCTATCCTGGCAAGCAAAGGCAGGCTACACCCTGGACAGGACGCCAGTCCATCACAGTGTATGGGACTGAAATGTTCTGATGATGGCTCTGACGTTTCTATTAAATTCAAAAGATCTGTAAGAAATATGACTTAACTACTAAATCGGGAGCAAAAGAGAGCATGAATGGATCTTGGCTAAGTGCTGAGAAGTCTATGACACTGTATTCTTTCACCCAGAGCTGCACGTCTGTCTTGAGAAGTGAAAAGTACCACCTACCCTGTCCTTGGAGTTGATTTTGATCCCACTGCAAATCAGGTGCTCTACAATGTCATAGTGACCAGTCCTGGTGGCCACATGAAGCGGTGTACTCATGAGCTGAAGAAGAAAATATCGACAGACAAGTTTCTTACTGATCGGCAACAGTATGTGCGAGAGAGCTTGGGGAAGTCTTTCACCATCAGCACCAGCAAGGAGGTACCTCAAGGCTGTGTGCTGTTCCCACTGCTTTTTACATCGTACACTAAAGGTTGTGTAAGCCACTATCACAACTGTTTGATCATCACGCTGCCTTGATTGGACATTTGAATGATTATGAATACAATTACAGACAGCAGATAAAATCTGTTTTATAGTTGGTGTCAGACTAATTCACTGTTTCTAAACAAACACAAACAATTTCAGAAAGTAATGCAATGAATATACAGTAAGTGCCTTGACACAACCATTGATTGTAAATTAACTTGGACCACCAACACAGGAAATACACAAGTATTTGAATGTGCAACAGAGGTTGTATTTGTTAAGTTCAGTTCAGTTTATTTGTCATATGAACAAGTGCAATGAAATGTATAGTCGCATGTATGCTCCCATACAAAGATATTAAGGAAACACCAAACTTAAACACAGAAGAGCAGCAACAACAACATAGTTAAATAACATACAGTTGTCTCTGAGTCTGGAGATATGTGCCTTTATGCTCCTATAACACGAACCAGAGGGAAGGGGAGAGAAAAGTGAGAAACCAGGATGATCGTTGTCTTCAGCAGTACTCCTGGCCTTCCTGAGACAGCGTGTTGTAAAAATGTGCACAATAGAAGCGAGCTGTAGTCCAACGATGGACTGTGCCGACCTGATCACCCCCTGTAATGCCCTTTGGTCAGACAATGAGCTGCTGCCAAACCACACTGTAATACCACGTGCGCACACTCTCACTAGCACACCTGTTGTCTGTAGTATGTAATGTTTTAAGATAGACCAAATTTGTTCAACTGACTGAGGAGGTAAATCAAGTTTTAAGGAACTTTTATTAGTTTTAATGTTGATATTTAAATAAGAATTGTATTCAGGGCATTCTAACCTTTAGTATTCAGAGCTGGGGAGGTGCCTTGTCCTTGCAGCACAGATACAAGTTGAACAAGGTGATCAGGTCTGGTGGCAAGATTACCAGTGCATCCTTGAAATCAATATCATGTTCAATGGAGCAACATATTATTAATCTTGCACATAAAATCTGAGATGACCACTCGCATCCACTCTTTTTGGAATATACTCTCCTACCCTCTGTGGGGAGGAACAGTACCAGATCCCCTGTATAAAGACTAAGACAGCATTTTACCTTCTTTTATATATAAAAGCATACTGAACAATGAAAAGATAGTTTGCAGGTAGGGATCTTATTATTGTTATTGTTGTTGTTGTTTTAGACACTTTATCTGCAAATTGTCCGTTTTCAATCTCATGGTAAATGAGTTCTGACTGAGCAATGTTGTTGTTTTATGTCCTGGTATTGTACTGTTGCTGTATTGTATGATTCTCATATATGTCATATGTAATGAACTGGTGATGTGTAAGACATATTCCCTCAGGGGCAATAAAGATGAATTCAATTGAACATTTCTCAACAACGACAAACAATTGGCTGCAAAAGATTCCTTCACTTCTGACTGTTTCTGTACAGAAGGCCCTGCTGCAGGCGGGACACACGCAGACCCCCTCTCTCATTTTGAGGAGCACCATGTCTTACCTTGTCCTGGACATTGAGGTTGGCCCCGCTGTTTTGAAGGACCTTCAAAACCTCCAGGCTGCCCCCGCGACAGGCCCAGTGCAGAGCTCCACTGTCCAGCTGAGACCAGGCAGAGAGGCAGTCAGCCACCTCCCTCACAGTTCACATGAGCCTTGACAGTGTCATGCTTTTCATTTAAGCACATTTTATTATTCACATGGAGGTCTGTACAGATTAATTTTGTGCACATAAGATTTTACTATTGTCCTGTACAGGAAAGACATACTGCATGTGTCTGTGCACATCCAAAAAATCCTATTTGTTTACAGGGATTTTTTCCTTATTTCAGTAATCTAAGACTTAAAACCACATCTCACCCGGTCTTTAAAGTTGACATCCACCCCTTTGTCCAGAAGCTTCTGTACTATCGCTGTGTGGCCTTCAAAAGACGCTCTATGCAAAGCTGTTCTTTTAAACTGGAAAGTAACGAAAACAACGCTTTAGACCTCCAATGCATAAGCACATAAGAAAGGCTACAAACGAGAGGAGACCATTCGGCCTGTGAGACACGCTTGGTAGTTAGTAGCTTATTGATCCCAGAAACTCATCCGTTTCCTGAAAAAAGCCAGGGCAAGGACGTCAACAACACGACGGCGTCGGTTGTTCCAGACTCCCTCAACCCTTCCTTAGAGGAAAATGCCTCCGGTTCTCGGTTTTAAATGCACTTCCACTTCTGTTCCACTCGTGTCCTCTGGTTTGTGTTTCAGAGTTCATTCTGAAAAGATCTGCTGGGCTGACACTGTCAACACCTTTGAAGATTTCGAAGGCCCCCTTCTTGGACTAAAAGACTTCATGAAAAAGGTTCAAGACTAAAAAGGTTCAGTACCGTCAGGTTCAGACTTTTGGTATGTGCGTTTGGTTGAGCCGTCAACGGTGTGAAGCTGAATCATCTGTGAAATTAGAACTCAGCACCTCTAAGTCAGAACCCCCTCTACTGGTCCTGTGCCAGGACACTCTCTTAAGCCCCAGATTGTCTGTGATACTATACTGCTGAATTGACTTCAAAGTGAAGCACACTTCTCTCTCCTCACTAAAAGACCGGAACTCTTTCTTGAACATGGTGGAAGACGAGAATAAATGTCTTTGTGAAATTAGGGGTCGAGTGCGGCTGAGCCTTACCTCATCATAGGAGTTTGGGTTCCCACCATCTTCCAGAAACTTCTCAATAACTTTGATCTTCCCTTGTGCCGCAGCCTGCAAGAACTGAGACACCTCCACAGGCCCTGTCTGAACCATCAGAGGCAAGAGTCGAGGTTCTTTTACACTCTCATAATGAAATAGGCTAAGGAATGTGATCTTCTGCTTACTTTTCAAAATACCAATATCATAGTATATTATCAGCTAACATTTAAAAACATACATTTACCTTTTCCCAAAAGGGACATTACAAAATTGCAGAAATTAAAAAGCATTATTAAACAATGCTCAAGATCAACACCCCAACAAAGACTGCACCCACTACTAGGCCATTGTACAGGCTGTTGAGGTATTTTGCTTTAAACGTTTTGTGTAGTGTAGTTTTTCCTTTTTAAGTGGTGTTGTGATGAGAAGACAAGGTCATCATGATTACAAAGTCATCAACAAGGCGAGCTGAGAGACAAAAGAGCAGTCACTGTTAATATCTAATCTGCATACAGTACACACAAGCCCTGTGCTGTCACAGCACTCGAACTCACAATGTTCTGCCCTTCAGGCTCTTGAGCAGTAGGGGGCGCCACTTTTTTTTTCCTGCATTTCCTTTTCTCGTGTAGCTCAAGGAGGTTCTGGATGCCACCAAGATCGATGATCTCTCTCCGCAGATCCGAAGAGGTTTTCCTCACAGCCTGAGATAACGCAAGGGCCAGATGAGTTTAATTCTTGTTAACACCTGTTGCAGGGAAAGCCCATTTAGCACACCCTTAAAGCCTTAATATTTCCAACGTGAGACAGCTTTACTCATGAGGAGTATGAATTATACAAGACAGTTTATAGCATACCTCTATTTAAATATCTCCAGATGGGCTTAAAGCCCTGCTGAATGGGTTTATGAGAATGAAAAAAGGAATGGAACAGAGTCATGTACTGGGTCCATGTTACTGCCATATATGTGCATTTGTTTTTTTTTTCCCTTAATTTTCAAAGTACTTTGGAGTCAGCTGTAGCATACTGAGTCTATACAAACGGGGCTAGTTTAAAAAGAACCTGAATGCACAAGAGCTTTAGTAGTCACAAGGTTAATAGGACAATGTCAGATTACAAGCCTCAGGTTGGTAGTGTTCAAAGTCATATAAATGCACCCCTCTACATATAATAAATACAATTACACCGAGCACCCCTCAATCAAAACATACAAATATGTTTTTATATGCTGCTATAGAATATATATATCCGGAAAACACCGAGACAGACAACATTCCACTCCCCTTACTCGAATCCAAGTTTCTTGTGTGGGTGACCTCCTGAGGATGCAGTTGCTTATGTAATAAAACATCACCTGCTTTCTGACACCCAGAGACAGATTTACTGCATCACTTACCACCCAGCCGCCTGCTTATTACTCAGGGCCTATGATTTACTAGCGAAGCTGCACGCCGGTCACTTCTGCACGTTTCCCAGCTAATAAAACTCAGGAGGAAGCCCTGAGAAGAGTGACACTTCAACAGGAGCGGATGCAAACTCATGCGGTGTGATAGTTCTGGGCAGCTCTCCGTCCTGCACGATATTAAACATGTCCAACATTACGATTTCAGAAGCTGAGCTGTGTTAAAAGACACAGGGCCTTGAGGTACGGCCAGCCACCACGCGGGACTACCTTTGACGCCTGCACTTTCTGGAGTGCTAAAGTCAACGGGGGATACCGACACTAACGGTGTGGTATCCGAGGAGGCAGAAATTCTGTTATTCAGAGCTCAATTTGAAGCTGCTTTGTGCACAACCAGTCTGGAAGATGAACAAGATCGATAGAACAAGTATCTTTCTAATCAAAGAGTTTTCTCAGTGCAGAGAAAAATAGTTGTGAGTGAATGCTGCTTAGCTCAGCCTCGATGGCACTATACTGTACTTCTCTTTTTTCAATTGTTTAATCTCTGGCAGGAAGTAGAGAATACGTGACACAAACCCTTTTTGCCACTCTGCTCTTCTCTGAGTCATAGTTACGAGCCGAACAGTATCCCCAGAGAGGGGTTTCTTATTGGGGTGAGTGTTTAGTGACACTTCATAATAATATGTCATTTTTATGCTTTCACCTCTATTTTTGTCCTAGGGCCCAGCTCCACATCTCTCTTGAAGCCTCTTTCTTGGCAAAGTATATTTGCTTTTCATGGAATTTCGTTTCGTTGCTTGCTCCAATATGGTTTGTAATATGGCCAAGCCACAGAGTGAAAACACCCCCCTCACCCCCCACAAAACAAAAGAATGATGATCCCAATCTTTAACTCTTTACCATGCTTGTGACCCCCTGATCTTTCGCTTCCTCGCATGTCTGGTCCTCTAGCATCTGTGTGTCCATTGTCCCAAGTCCTATCTTCCTTGACCGGCCTTTGACCTTTTGAAAGAGATGAAAAATAAATGCCGTTAACATTTGCCATTCACCCCTCTGCCCCTAACCCCAAATGAGGATACAGTTCAGACAGCTACACCTCTTTGACAGTGCAATCAGCTGTTGTTAAAGGAAATGACCTTTCCCTCAAGTTCAGTATCGCTCCTACTGCGGTGACACTGGGATGAGTAGGTGTCTCATTATATTACATAGCTGTGACATGGAGAAATGGAGGTGAAAAAAAGCAAAAGAAACCTCCTGACGCAAACACCCTTGTGCCACAAATTGAACAGTGTTACAGGAACATGCCTATAGTTATTATAGTCACGACCTACAAATTCTGTAGCAAGGCAGGGGAGCGTCAGGTAGAAAGTTCTGTCGTGGGCCTGTTACTAATCTCTGCATCACCTTGAAGAACACGATAAAACCACACCCGGTGTTACATTAAATGAGTGAACATGAAATGTAATACACACATTCCAATTAAGCTACATAAATGTGCTACAGCGAGTAGTGGTACTATTGCACACCAAGCCTTTGACACATCTGTTTAATTAGAGATCATTTTCAGAGCACTGCTGTCAAGTTTTTCCCAGGTGCTACACTGATATACTGTCAACACATTCCAGTTCTGTACGGAATACTGTAATAAGTCGTGTGTCCATCCAGTCCCTGGATGTAGCATGCTGCCTTGTAAATATTAGAACTGGAGGATTAAAAGATAGTGTGTCAAGGTGATATCACTAGAAGGCACCTGGTCTCTACTGTTCTAATAAGACTATGGACTTTATTGACCTTAAGAACATAGATTTGTTTTGTAAATAAAAAGGTGACGCAACTGACCAAAGAGGTATGATAGGACATTGAAGAAAAGCTCCCAGGAGCCGTTATCCAATCACAATAAACAAGTGCCAACGTTAATAACAATGGCTGATAACAGGAATTTGAAAAAAATGTCATTCTTGCTGATGCTTAAACAGGAGGGTGGTGACAGGGCAGTACTGTATATTGAAGATACGAAAGCACAAGATGTACCAGTCAGTTTTAGAGAACATTCTCACAGCCAAAAGAGTTTCAGACTGCAGGGCTGGGTTCATTAAATAATTGTCAAGGTGAAACATTCAGAGTAGAAAGTAGGTTTGAAAACCCCATGATAAGTATCGAAGCAAATATTATCCCTCAAATCAGACATATAGTCCATAGCTCCTGAGGAAAAATGCTAAACACCGAAAAGTGAACCACGCCACAAAACAAAAAAAGCATACACGTTGCTTATTCTTTTCCCTTAAAGAAGAAAATTAAACTTACATGATTTTTCGCCTCTAGCTCCTCTTTTTTGTCAACCAGATGTGTTGCCCATTGAACATCTTCTTCCATAGCTGGTTAAAGCTTGCAGAAAACCTCTTTATGGACGATATACTGTATACAGTATGTGTTATTAGCATGAACTGTGTAATGTAAGTTTGTAAAGGTTTCGAGCAATTTTAGAGAAAAAAAACTAAAAGAAAGTCTAAATAGTTACAGTACTTGCGCGAGTTCTGCACCACGTCTGATAATTATTTATTAGAAGAGTTTATTTGTTCTCCCTGTTATTTCGGGAGCTTGTCCTTTCTATCGTGCCATCAGTGAGGAAGACGGCGCGCAGTGGACACAGGGTGGGAGTCGTGGCTCTTTTATGTGACCCAGTGGAATGCGCCGCGCGCACAGCGGCCATTGTCCGACACCGCCGCCGGGGACAGGTGTCAGCACGAGCCGGCTTCATGAGCTCGCTCAGCTGACGCTTCTCACGCTCCCACCGGGTCGACCTTCAGCTTCACCCCGGCTTCTTTATGGGAGTCAAGGCCTAATTTACGCCCTGGTCCAGACCTCGCGTTATTTTTAAAATGCTTGATTTATGTCAGGTCAGTACATAAAATTTACGACAACCACATAGCTTTTGTAAAAATCCAATCACCGAATGCCAAAACCAGAAACACATCACTCTATGCATGCATTGTGTTTAGAACAACAACAACAACAACAACAACAACAACAACAACAACAACAACAACAACAACAACAACAACAACAAAAAACAGATATACGGATTTTAGATATTGATTGAAATTAGTCATTGTGATTAATCGCTCCTTTATAACTGACCGAGATACACTCGAGCGACTTTGTTTGTCTATATCGCCTCATTAGTGAGATGTGTTTGGGTCCAGGTGAATTGACAGGTAATTGAATGACAAGGTGAAAATCCAGATAGAAAGACACAGAAAGTAACCAATATGCTCTGCTTAGCAAGAAAATAGCGATGTCTTGCCATCAGTTGGCTAGAGTGGGCTAAAACAGTACACGGTCGTTTGCAGTCCTGCTTAGTGATGAAATTCGGTTTTCCTGTAGACCACCGTGAACGCTAAGCTGCTGTGAATGACAGACCGATCTGTCATCCGATACGGATGTCCCACGCAAATACGCGCCTTGCGTACGTGTAGTGTGAAGATCTGGGCAGGGCCAGACGCTAAGAGACTCCACTTTAGTGATTGATGGGCGCCTGGTCGCTTGGCGCCGCACTGACAGATCTTGGGAGCTCTGCTGCGAGCTCATTCTGATGTGACCGCATTTCAGCAAGACAACGCTGTTCTTCGCGCTGCTCGTGTATCAGGGCATTTCGTGCGAGATAAGAGGCTAGCAGTTGTACCGTGGAAGCTCTGGTCTCATGACGTGAGCCCAATTAACACGTGTAGGGCGAGCCGGAATGACACGTGGCATCTAAGGGTCTGACACCAGTGAGCAGGCACCTGCGTGTCCAGTCTTTACAAGAGGAATGGGACAGAATCCCACGAGACAGCATCTGCCCCTGGGATAGTGCTGGCAATACAGAAGTACAGCTTGAAGCTTTTGCTGTTTCCAACCGCTGTAACCACGCGCTACTGTCTCGAGTCTTCCATTGCACACAGAGTTGATCACAGATCAGCATATTGAGTTCACCTGTGTCACATCTTTTCAATTAAATGTTGGTGGATTTGATTTATGTATATAAACCTTTTTTTTTATAATAACTGTCAGTTTGATGCAAGTTTAATGGACAGGTTGATTTTGAGACGCGCATTTATGCGCTGGGTCACTGTTGAGTGACGCGGGAGTCCCGGGTTCGAGCCCCCGACGGTGGGGGGCCGACCTAATGCGGCAAGGGCGCCCGCCTGAACCCCCGTTGCGTTACAATATTTTCATATAGGCTACAGTCCATATACTGTAATTTATAGGGTGTGAAATCTGGGGACATCTAACGTTTAAAGATAAGATGGAAAACTGACATCTGATCACTGCGATGTCCATTTATTTTAAAAAAGATTTGTTCTTTTTTTACAAAACGAAGGGAAAACGTTTTTCAAAACATTCTGTACAATGCATCCTGTCACTGTACACTGCCTTTCCGTGATTGTGCTTACTCATATCCATTTTTTACACTATGTGCCTACAAAATAAACAAAGATGTAAAAAAATCGGAAAGATCAGAGCTCTGCAGTTCATCCTGAGGAAAGGTCAGGTTAGTCGATTATTAACCAGGCGATCACATTCGTGAGACGTTGGGCGAAGTAATAGGTAACCGATTAGTCAGCGTCGACACGGATTCCAAACCTCTGACATTTCAACTCTGTAGGACGATGGAGAGGCGGTGTTGGGAATACTCATCAATGGGAAACGGGAAAATAAATATTTTTATATCTTTCTTTTGTTCAGTGGACAAATGCGAAACGAAAAGTTTCTGAAACAAACGACGGAAAAAGCTACGTCCGTTTGCGTCGTTTGTGAAGGAGACTAATATTACAAAATATTGCTCTTCTGTCTTGCTTATAAGGTCTGCGTTTTCTGCAATTAAGACTGCCACGAACGTTGTTAAGAAAAAAATCAACGATAATTTTTTTTGGGGGGGTTTAGGGACACCCTCTAATTCATTTATGTTCTACAAAATAAATAAATAAAACATTTTGTTCAATGCGAGAACACATATGAAAAACGTATGAGTATAAAAATTCTGAGAAAAACACCTGTACGTGGAAGAACACTGATACTCAGGATAGTATACAGATTTTGTAGGAGATGGACGATACAGAGAAGGGGGTTCACAGACCCAATGGGAGAGAACAGAGAGAATTCTTCCTGAGTCGGTGAGTAACTTAAAGCTAATTTTACCGATTGTCTTAAACTACTCGTACAGTATGTTTTATAAATTCTTTTTTTAATTAAAAAATTCTTAAATCTCTGAATCACAATTACCATAATATCTGATTATAACAACGATACAGTGGAATAACGGCTATTGGCTATTAAAAAGAAAACAGCCTATTATCTAATAGAGGCCTACGGTACGTTACGTATCTCAAAGAATACATCTTACAAAATAGAAAGATATAACTAAAATGATTTTGGAACTTTACGTATACAAAAATAAGACAATTTAAATTAAAAAAGGGGTTTCAGGTAGCGCATAGTATAAAAACCACAAATGGATACAATAATAATAAACTTAAAGTAGAATTAAAACAATAATACAATAATACAAGGAATTCTGAAAAACGGTTCCGTAGCATCTGACAAGTTTACTATTACATGTAACACCTCATCATATGTAACAATTTAAAAAATCAAATTGATTTTGAAAATATTATACTAGTTTTCACGACGACGAAAGTTCGTTTACGCTTGCATTTTCCACATGTACTGTATTATTAAAACTGTTTTTAAAAGCATCACTAAAATATAATAACTTGTATTTTCTGGTCGATAAGCTTATTGTATATTATTTTTTTCTAATTTTACCGCCTTTTCATTATTTAACCCTTATTTACCATTTGTTCACACTGTAGTTCAAACTCCTGGAAATCGGTGTAATAATACGTGAGTAGGACATACAGCACATGCATGTGCACTTAATAATATAAAAAAATAAAGGGTAATGACGCATTCATAGCAAAACAAATGGGAGCGTGTGGAGCCGTCGGTTCTGCAGGACATATTGGCTCTGTTGTGCTTTCAGCTGAGAGACAACAGAGTATTTTCTTTGTCAGTGGGAAGTAAAATCACAGTGAAACATATTTGTACACACTCCAATGTCAGTTAGCAGACGATCAGTCAGGTGTAGTTGGAAAAAAATACCATTTTCACTGCAGCCCCTGAATCAACCACCTCTGCTATGAGCTAATGTTTTACAGCCCCATGTCTGTGAGTTGAACATTGACCTCTGCCACTGCGTTAGGAAGAAGAACCTGGCTGTCAGTCTGCTGCTCCTGTGTGGGTGCTACACAGCTGTGCTCTATCCGGCCTACTTCCCCAGGGAAGCCAAAGCCTGGAGACAGGACGGCTTGGCACAGAGGCGAGAGGAGGTACAGTACCGCACACGGCACGGACAGAGATCAGACGCGCTCTCAATGCTGCCCTTCCTGGTTTAACAGAGTCCAGTCTGGCTTTCATCACGGGCAGAGCGAATGAATGCAAACCCTCACTAGTAAAGGAGAAACCTACACTGAATTAGAGACAGAAGGCAGAAGATAGTTCTTCATGCGCCTTCAGCAGTAGCATGAGTCATGTTTACTGCTCAGTTTCTCTGGGTTAAGAGCACGACAGAGCTGTAGGATATGCAGTCGTCTGCTGGCACGAGTGACGCCGGTAGTTTATTCATGTCCTGAAGAGACAGTGAAGCACACGCCTGGTGTCCTTCATCCAGGGGTTGCTGAACCGCTCGGCCGGCCTGCTGTCCAGAGCCTGCCGCCCCGGCTGGAGCCGAGAGCGCCTGAGGGCCGTGTACCCGGGCCAGCTGCCCCTGGCGGTCCCGGTGTTCCTGCGGGACGTGGGGGGCGAGCAGAAGCTGTCCCCTCCCCTGGGCCTGCGGGGCAGCGAGGAGCGGGCGGCCGCAGCCCTCAGGAGCCTGCCCCAGAGCGGGCTGCCCCCCTCGCTGGCGGCGGGCGGCTGCAGGCGCTGTGTGGTGGTGGGCAGCGGGGGCATTCTGCTGGGGAGCCGCCTCGGGGACCACATCGATCAGCATGACGTCATCATCAGGTGGGCGCCTCCCTTCTGCAATCGAACACAGGGGGTCTTGGTTTTTGGAGGATGGTGGTCTTTCAGGGTACTCGCAACAAGACGTCAGTGTTGGTTACGACAAAATATTGCGCAGACAGCAATAGTTTCTCGTCGGTTACCCTGCTTTCGCTGTTCTCCCCAAGAGTATCAGATTTTAAACTTCCAGCGAGGTTCGGTTTTTCTAAATTGACTTGGCCGTTGTCTCTACTTTAACTTGACGTACGTGTTATAATCGTTTGTGAAGAATGTCAAATATCTCATCTTCTGTTGTGTGGTAAGAAATGAAAAAGGACCTTTTAAGTATTACATGGGTTATTCTGAAGGCTTAGAAATCATTCCATTGCATGGTTAGAGACTGCGTTCACGAGGTCGAGGAAAGGTCAGCTTGCAATATACTTTGAAACAACTAAAGGTTTTCCCGTCCGCTGTTGTCAGGATGAACAGCGCTCCGGTGTCTGGTTTTAAGAGAGATGCTGGCTCCCGAACAACCATCCGTCTGACATACCCTGAAGGGGCCCCACACTCTCCCAGAGAGTACAGCAACACCTCCCTGGTGGCCTTGGCTGTATTCAAGAGCTCGGACCTGGACTGGCTCACTGGGGTGGTGGCGCAGAAGCCCCTGGTGAGTCCAGCGCCCTTTTCAGTTTCTGATTCGTTTATATATCTTACTTTTAGATGTGCATATACTGATCTCACAGCTGTGGCCATGACAGGCTGTAGCTGATCCCTTGCATCATATTTTTGGGCAAGGTAATTCCTCAAATGCATTTCATTTGGGTTTGTGTGTGGAGCAGGGCTCAGTGTCTCAGAGCCTGCTGCAGAAGGCACAGTTACATCACGGCCAGAGTAGAACTAGCCCACAGCAGGAGGTCAGGCCTTGTGGCTTCTCCGATGTCCAGGGAGCTGCTCTGAATTCTGGGAAGGGTAGAATTACACCCATCACATGTATCAGCTTGTTTTCATTAAGTAACCGGTATCGTTACTCAGTCGGTCTGTGTGCTAGGCGGATTGTCTGTGTCTGCGCAGGGCTGGTGGACCAGGCTGTGGTTCTGGCAGGAAGTGGTGGACTCCATACCCCTCCGCCCTGAGAACTTCAGGATCCTGAACCCCGAGATAATCCGCGAGACACGCCAGGTGCTGCTGGGGCTCTCTGAGGCCCCAGGCCACCAGGGCAGTCATTCCAAGGTGCTGTCGCTCCTTCTGATCTCTATCTTTCTTGCACGCACTTGTGGTCCTTGGATGCAAGCTGCCATCTAAATAAGACTGATCTTACGGGTATATATATTCATTACTGGTTACTTTTCTATTTTTGGGGTCTGGCAGTTATTGGATATTTCTAAGAACATGCAGGAGAGTTCATTTTAGACAAACCAAAATGATCAAATATTTTGTATGAATGGATATCAACATGCACTTCATTTTTACATTTGAATTCTTAAAGCGTACAATGGAGGCTGTCTGAATGGTCACTCACAATTACTTTAATTATGAATACTGTAGCTAAATGATCCAGGACAGAAATAGTCATCTCTCTCGACTGAACCAGAAAACAATGAATCATTTTATTCTCCCTCAAGTTTTGTGTTTTTCATACTTGGGTGCCTAATGACTGTTAGCATACGAACATAAAAAAAGTTACTATATGAACAACGGGAGGCCATCTGGCCCATTTAGCACATTTCATTGTAAAACATGAAGGTTATACTGTATGTGCCTTCACGTTCCTCAATGAAATGTGCTATGAAACACATACAGTGAAATAGCCCTTCAGCTCTGTGTGAAGTAGTGAAAGTGATGAAGGATATTAGTCACCACCAGTGCCTGTCTTCTCTCTCCGGTAGATGGTGCCCACCCTTGGGGCAAGTGCTGTTGTCATGGCGCTGCAGCTGTGTGACGAGGTCAGCCTGGCAGGATTTGGATATGACCTTCAGCACTCCGACACCCCACTGCACTACTACGAGTCCTTGCACATGGACGCCATTAAGGTCCAGGTTGTGCACGACGTAAGCATGGAGAAAACGTTTCTGAGGGAGCTGGTGGGAGCCACAGTGCTGAATGACCTCACTGGGGGCCTGACCTGACAGCACGCGGAACCAACCAGACACGTAATTCCACATTTCGACAGGTTTATGAAGTCTGGCTTCTGCAGGCTTGCCAGTTTACGTTGACCGAGGAACAACTTGACGTTCGTCAAGCCTTTAAATGGAGAAAAAACTATCGCCCTGAAAAAACTGTCGGCTAACTCCACATTTTTAATGAAGAATTAAGATGAAACTATTGAGGAAAGGTGAAGAAGCAATCTTGCTTACACATGATTTCAAGTAGAAAAGGAAGCCAAGTGCTTGTTATTACCTTCCATGACTCTGGTACTCTCTTTAAAGGAGCTTCCACAGACCAAGCCAAGTACATTGCAGAGATAATAGCCTTCTCCAGTTTAGTACTCCTAAAAAAAATCTAAAACACAAACCCACCCTTAATGCAGAACATGCAGTGCTGATCTTAAAGACGAGTCTGGAAGGAAACTGCACCAGCTGCTCAGTGACCTGAAAACTGTTAATGTCTCACTCCTGTATACAGAAAGGCAGCAGGAGCACAAGTCCAAGGATATACAGATATTAAACTACATTTACCTTGAGTAAATGGCTATTAATCTTGATCGAGAAATGGACTTCAGCACTGTAAACAACTCATCCTTGAAAAAACCAAACAAAGGTGAGAGACCAGGCTAGGGGAAATGTCTCACTCTTTCCAGTCAGCGGAGCGACGCTGCAGGTGACCTTTCACCATGCTTCAGTTTAAAGTTTATATTTCGCTACGGAAAGAGCTAACTGTATATCCTGTACAGAAACCCCCTCTTCCTCCTAAGGAAAACACAATAGTATTCTCCACCCCTCCAGATAGTATGACTCCTGATACTGCTTTTGACATGCGTTCAACATGACATCTTTCTCTCCATACTGAAAGGTTTCTTAAAAGTTAAAAATGCCCGTTTTAAGGGTCAGTCCAGAGCACATATGCATGCTGGGATGTAAAAGATTGTCCTTTTGAACCTTTTGGTCTTGGAAAGAAAAGATCACGAGGGGATCTGTTACAAATGTTCCAAATCTTCCAAGGCATTTACAGCGTCAGTCCAGCGGACCTCATCACAATGAACAGTGAAACACAAACCAAAGGACAGAACTGGAAAATACGTGGAAGTGTATTTAAAACCAAGAACACGAAGCATTTCTTCACCCTGATCTACAAAGGGTTGTGGGAGTATCGGTTGAGGCTGATATCCTGACTCCTTCAAGAAACAGATGGATGAGATTCTCAGATAGTATAAAATATGACCAAATGCATTAAAATGAGCCTAATAGCCTCCTTCATTTGCATCCACTCTTATGTACATGTAGCATGTGCTATCACTCAGACCTATATAGTGATCTGCCTATTCAGCCCAACTCAATTTTTATACCTGTACCATGTTTACAAATATTAAAAAGTGGTCTCAAGAATTTGCTACAATAAATCCTCATAATTGAATTTTATTTTATATATTACAGTACTTCACATTGTTCAAAAAGTCAGAATAACAGAAAAATGCGGATGGACTAGAGCAATTTCCAAAACTAAGAAGTACAATAGTGCAATCTGACTGTATGGTTAAGAGAAGAACCTCAGGCATCCTCCAATGATTTTATTTAGTGAAAATGGAATGTGAAAGCATCGTGTTTATAAATGGGTGCAGCTACACTACTGCGTGTTAGTTACTGCGAACATGGAAACAAAGGAGCTGGAAAAATTGACAGAAAGACTGTGATGAATACTGCGCTCTTGTTTGAAGATTACGGAGAACTGCAGACTCTACAAGGACTGACGTTGTTTCACCTCCACAGAGCCACCAGCAAGGCCAGTGTCCGAGCTCTGAAGCCAGCGGCGTCTCTCAGTGGACGCTCTGTGGACAAGGAGATGCAGTGAAGGGGAGGGGAGGGTAGGCAGGAGGCCTCAGGGGAGATGTGTGGGCAAGATGTAGTCATCTGGAAAGCACAGTGCCACTAGGCGAGCGTGTCAGCGACTGGTCTGCGAGGCTCCATGGGCAGTCCCTCCCAGGCTGCCCTACAGCAGAGGAATGCGGGAGGGCTCCCACAGCTTCCTGGCCAGCTGACAGCAGTGCTGCAGGATGTACTCGGTAGGGATGACTCCCAGGTGGATGGTCAGCAGCTCGTAACACTTGACAACCTCCGTCTGGTGGTTTTTGCTGTAGTACCTCAGGAGCTTCCTGTAAGGGGAGCCCACACACTCAGTTACTGAGCTGGTCTAGGCGGGGCAGACAAGAGTACAGTACGCGCTTGATTTATACAGTGAAAAAGTTTTAGTAGATGTTACTTTTTTGCCCCAAAGCATAATGCTAACATTAAAAAAAAAACTGTACTCATCTCTACCTGTAGTAGTCCACTCCCAGCATTCCAATGGGGGCAGAGTCATCAGGAAGGACAGGCAGCTCAATCACCTCCAGCTTGTACCCCTGAGAGAAGGACACAGTCAGACAGCATGAGGGCGTGCGTTGTTGTAGATACAGTATGAACAATATTGTTGTCTTTACTATAGCAAATGTCTCAAAACATTTTTTTCTTAAGTTATCGCCGTGTTCTGAACATTGCACAGGGAAGTACGGAATACCTAAACTCTCAGGAACAACACAGTGAATGGAGAGCCTGCAATATGATTCTGCTAGTACATTTAAAACCAGCATACAGTACATCTATTAAAACTAACTGAAAGTATTGAGCACACAAGGTACACACAACATGACACATTCTGTGATAAAAACCATGAAAGGAAGTAGGTTAAGAATCACTGGGAACCAGGTTTTAAAACTACACTTGCTGACCAAAATATTAGGAATCCCCACTGAAAAATGATTCCTCAGCTATCGCTCACAGTTGAGGATGATTTCCATGGACCTGAAAGTGACTGATGATACAGTATGAGCAGCCCAATCTCAACCTCTCCTTGGTGGCAAGCACGACTTCCACTGATGTAGAACAGGACGTCTGAGGGGAGGGGGTGGAAGACTTTCCTGCTACCTGCCTTGGAGAGAGTCTTTTTCACCGCTTGGTCCTGGACGAACTCTGTATCTCTGGGTTTATGTGCCAGCCAAGTTCTTAAACACAGGCTAACTGATCTCAGTTTTCTCTCTTGGGCTTATTTGTAAATTAGCTTTCATGGTCAGATGGGATTTGCAGAACTGCCCTTGTTCAGGAATGCTGTCTGAAATGGAAAACCCACTCATCGTGGGAGTGTCACAGTGCCAGTCCCACCTGCCTGTTCATCTCAATTCATCAAGAAGTAAGAACTGTTTAGTAAGAAATAACAGCAACCAAGCATGCTGGAAATGCTGTAAACAGTGGCCCTGAAGTAGGGGATTTGTGATGCTCAGAACTTACAAAATAAACAAGGTAATAAAACTCAAACAAGGAAAATGATCAATGAAGTCATCAATCAGCTTTGGGCAGTTTAAAGTCTTAGCTGGAACGATGACCAACAGACAGTGTTTCTTCACGACCAGAGTTGGGAAACACCAGTCTATTAATTCTGACCAGTTTCTAATATTTTGGTCAGTCAGTATCATGTTTGCCTGTGAGCTCCGTCAGTGAGACTATCTGAAATGAAGAACAGTTTCCTACTGTTTCATTTTCAAACCACAGAAAGTAGCAGAAGTAGTAGTCGCCATCTCGCAGGGTGACTGTGGTATAGCCCTTCTGGAGATACCGCCTGGCTGTGCCCACCAGACTCCACACCTTACCAGGGGAAAATAGAGAGAGATGGCAATCAGACGGACAGCTCACTGCTTCCTCATGTCATTGGACTGGAAACACCTTGCAGAAATAACCATCTGTACTGAGTGGAGGAAAACCTAAAGCCCAATTTAAACTGCAGTACCTTTGAAAGCACTACAGAGAATGTCTTTTGTATAGTATGTAAAGAGGGACACCCTATTCCAAATGCTCTTATGGCTTTAAACATCAATGGCCATAAAACAACTACCTTTTAAAAAACAAAATTGGTATACCTGAAAATTTTCGAGACGCCAGCAAACATAGTGGAACTTGCTTTGAAGCAAAATTCCATGTTGGTAAACTTGCTTACCAGAAGAGATGGAAAAGCAGGCCGGACACGTCTGGCTCACCTTGCTCTTGATGAAGTGTGCCAGCGGCCCCTTTCCCAGCTCCGAGGTGGAGCGGTCCGTCACATTGAGGGAGGGCGCGATCATGTGACCCGCTGTGCGGTCCACGTAGATGAAGTGTACCAGGCCCGGGAAGTCCTCCAGGTAAGTAAGAAACACGTTAAGGAAGCGCAGGTTAGACTGCAGTGAGTGACGCCCTGCACATAGAAAAACTGGCAGTTTACAGTTTGAAGTGGTAGGCACATAGAGCTCAGGACTGTCCCTTTTCTTATATTTGCCCTCTTTTCGAATATATTCCATTAGAACTGCATTATGAAGCACAATTCTAAAGAAAAGTGTTGAGCTTAAATTATTTTACACAGCCCTCTGTGTTCCCTAGTAAGCTAAAACTTGAATGGATTCACCCGAATGGTATCCATGAACTTGAATATGACAAGGCCATCTCCTTCCCAGAGTTCTTCTCTCCTCTACCAGCTCTTTCGCTCGTTCTACAGGGGGGTTCTGTCATCTCATTCACGTCAAGTTTGCATTCAGGTACTGCAAACGCTTTGCTTGTTGGGAGTCTGTTTGTATCTCCTGAATCTACTACAGAAAGTAGGATATGACACCATGGTGATGTTCCTCTTGCTCTTCACCAACAGGAAGTCCTTCCAGTCCACGAGCTTGTCTCTGTAACACAAGCGTCATAAGTGGATGTTTACTGCACGCATATTTACAGGAGCTGGGCTGTTAACAATTCTGTGACTCAGAGGGAGAACTTTAAGACGTTTTATATGATAGAGACACAAAACAGCCAAAAGTGCAGGACGATCACTAAACAGATAAAGCAATACCAAAAAAAATAAAATAAAGCTTGCATACAGTAACAAAAGACAAACAAATCAAACCGTGAAATTTGAGGTATAGGCACAGGCTTTCAATTTGGGTTCAAATGTGCTTACGGAATTGCTGTCCCCTTCAGAAGCCTCAAAAAATACAGACAAAAACAAGCATTTCTAATTTTTCTTTTCAGGAAATTCACTCTTCAGTCTCAGAATGCCGTCATATTTCAAGAAACTTCACAAAAGGCTTCCCTCGTTTTGTCAGTACAGACACGCACGGCCCTTCCTACGGTGCCTGTACAGCATCAATCAGTCGAGCGGCCGTCACCGCATAGGCCTGCGTTTGAAAACCGAACAGTGGTGGAGACTCCAGCTGTGTTCACTTTGTCCTTTCCCCCCTGCAACGGGCGACGGGATGACGAACTCACCCACTTTCTCTAATCAGATTATAATTAAAACGGGGGAAAAACAGTGTGTCAAACTTCATTTCCGAGAGAACGACTGAAAGTAAAGAGGGGGAGGCTACATACTGCACCATGGCCAAGGCCTTCTCCTGCAGGCTCGGAGACAGGCGCTGCGCTCTCCCCGCCTGCTCTGCCAGGAAGTACTGCCTGTAGACGGCGCACAGCTGCTTCTTCATGGCGCGGCAGGACGGCAGCAGCCTGGGGAGACACAGCCGAGCTTGACCCTCCGTTTCCGTCTCCGGGGGGGCGCCCGGCCTCGCGGCAGCCATTTTCACACGCGCTCGACACGCCAGACCGGCAGGGGCTTAGATCAAGGCAGTCAAGAGTACGGTACAACAACTAACGTTTCTGGGTTGTGCGACAAGAATGTCTGCATCTCGATTCCGTTTTCATCCATTGTATTCTTGAAAAACGTAAAAGTAATGAGTCACAATTATTTTGTATCGGGAAGAAGTCATGTCATAAGAGGAGGGAGATCACAGGATGGGGAACAAACACACTCTCAGCTCAACAATAAAGCGGCTGGTGGAACACATTCAAGAAAAGAGTAGGGATGTTTTTTAAGTGCCTGACTTTCTGGGGGTGGGGGTGGTGGTGGGGGGCTGTTGCTTCCTAATCTGACATCTTTCAGAGCCGAAGCCAGCCTGGCAGGTCCCCTCGTGTGCTGCCTATCGATTACCGCTGGAAAGGACAGACATTTTACTCACTCCCTACTGTTCACCGGGCCTCCTCTTGAGAACGCCTTGCTCTTAAACTCTGTCCAGGTGTTCTGCAGCTGTGAAAACTGAAACAACAATGGACAACGGGTGTTTGGTGTTCTGCAGTTAAAAAACAAGCGATCTTTGTTTCAGACAAGATCCTTGACTGCAACTTTTCCCACACTCAGGAGATTCCTTTTCTCTATCGACGCCAGCCCCTGCCGGCCCAGGACTCTGACCTGGATGTCGCTGCCGTTCAGAGCCCGGACAAACTTGTCCAGCTTGCCCCGGAGCTCCAGCAGTGCGGACAGCGTGCGGGAGAGCACGCTGCCCTCCGGCTCCTCGCTCAGCTTTTTTTCCAGGGAGGTGAAGTGCTCCAAGAAGTAGTAGACTTGGATCGCCACCTGGCTGTTGGGAATCTGCAGAAGACGCCAGAGAAGAAAATCAAAATCAACTGTCCATTGCAGCCTCAAGTGAAGATCTAAATGCAATGGAGAAGTAAATATGCAGACGAGACTGTATTCTGGCTGTTACCCGGGCTGGAATCTGTTCTGCACACACAGAGCTTTGGAGTTGAATCAATGCTTATTCAATTCAATTTGTTTTTATATAGCGCCTTTCACAACAAGGTTGCCCCAAGGCGCTTAACAATGCAAGTGACCATACATTTCGGCAATACAGAATAGAAGACCAGAAGACAACGGAGGAGAGGAACCAAAAACTCCTTAGCAAGGAGAAAAAAAAACTCTGGGGGTCCAAGGTCAACTGGTTGTCCAAGGTCAACCCCTTTGGGCATGCTAACATTATATAATTTTAAAAAAAGGAAATAAATGAATGAGGGTATTAATCCATCCATCCATCATGTCTTCTGTGTGTTTGCACTCCTTGCAGATCTCTGTAGACCAGTAAATTCCTCCAAAACGACAGCTATATCCATGATGTCCCTCTTGGATCCATGGCAGTGATGCAGAATCCAGCTCAGATGGTGCCCAGCCCGGGCGCCATCCAGACATGTGGGGAGGAGAATAGGATAGTTTGGTCAGAACAGTTGTATCTACCTGGTGGGCCAACATAGAGACACACAATGGCATGTACAGCAGCACCAGCAGCCATGGTTGCAGCAGGCTATAATGTAAGGTGTGAGTAGGCTAGGCTGAAGCAATAGGTCTTCAGTCTGGATTCGAATAAGTTTTGCTTATGGCAAAACTACACAACTACAGGAAAGCAAACACAGTAAAATAAAACTTCTCTGCCTAGTTAATCCCAAGAAGTCTGTAACTTATTTCCCATTTTCACCATGGGTCAAATGGAGTCTATTCATGTTCACAACCCTATCAAGTGGTGGATATGAAAGAAACATTTTTTCTCTTGTACTCCTGTTCAAAACATTAAGAAAACACAAGAGGCCACTTAACTGTTTTATTTGTGCTACAAGTAAATCATTTTACTTGCAATTTTAAAATGCTCTAGCAATGTGACATTCTTTTACGAAGGTAAAAAACAAACACTTTAATTAACTGCTGCCACCTTGTGGACATTCGTGAAACTTGAGAGACGGATCTATTTTCCCTCCAAAGAACCAAACCGAATTTTGTTTTAGTCATTTTGACTATGTAGCGAAACCAAAAGCATGCCGTCACTAATACACATGGTGTTAATATGCTTAATTAAATGAAGAGCACCCCGCAAATATGTTTTTTTTAAATATTTTTTTACCGTCACCTGCAAGCACGTCTTTATCAGCGGAAAGAGAAGGTGCAATTCAGCACGCAGGCTGGGAGAGCGACTACGGACACGGGAAGGAACGAGCAGACGCGCGCAAGCCTGACCTTCGTGAGCAGCACCAGCGAGAGGCCGGGCCAGAGCGGCCGGCAGTACATGGAGTGAGGCATCATGGAGCAGTAGCCCTCTCTGAAGGTGGCTTCCAGGAAGACCCTGCGAGGGGCTGAAGGGTCGGGAGGTGGAGCTTCTAGGGTCCTCAGGCTGTCCTCCGCCATCTGCAATCACAGCGGAGCCCTTGAAACGAGGGCAGCTGAAATACTGCAGAACAGGAGATGACCAGGAAACGGGGCCACACAACGAGACGGCCTGGAGGGCAAGGTTAGCTGAGCTTACCTGGATATCGGGGTCCACAAACTGGAAGACGGGAGCGTTCTCCGGTTCCCTCCCCGCTGAGCCTGCTTTGAGAGAGTAGCCTCGGGTCAACAGGGCGGCCCCCAGCCTCGGCCCACAGCACCCACAGACCCCGAGCAGCCGCGACAATACGCATTACAGCGGCATTCCACCAGTTGATTACGTTTTAGCGGAAAGTAATTTTAAAGAGAAAAGTGTACCTGTATTGCTGCCACCTGGGGAATGTTCTGGGGTGTAGAAGACCTCTGGAACAGAACTGCTTTCCACCTCCTGAGCACAGATCACCCAGACATTAGCCTCTGAATGTATAGACATGCCTACTCTATTTACACACTCAGGCACAGAGGGTCCTCTCCGCCCTCTAGCCTCTTTGTAAAAAAACTCCCAAAACAATTGGGTAAAAAAAAATCCCAAATTCATTTCTGACCTCAGTTCTTCCTGAAGACAGGGAGCTAACGATCTTCTTACAGCCATTCCAAGGCAAAGGTTGGAATGGCAAAGCACAAGGCACATACTGTAGAAAGCTGTTTAGATTTCTCACCTATTATACAAAAAAAACAAGTTAACAAGACTAGAGGGTAACTCTGGTAACGCGACACTTTGGTTTTCAACGACACCTCGCTTGTGTCCGGACTGGGCTTGGCCTACCTCTGAGGCAGTGTCCTCCAGGTCCGTGTTGCTAGGATACAGGTTCTGCACTATCAGCATCAAGGCCAGCAGGTCAGACGGCTTCACTGTACTGGCGTTCCGGCTGCAGAGGAGAAACAGACCAGCTCGGATAAATCCGTCCGACATCATCAGAAACACTAGTCTCTTTCAGGGACCTGAACCACCCGATGAGCAGCTCGCCCCCGTTGCTGGCCATCGCTCGGCGCTTCTCGGCCAGACGCGGGAGGCCGTACCTGGAGTAGAAGGCCAGCAGCTTGGTCTGCACCAGGATGAAGGCGTGCAGCACCTCCTCGCCGGCCCGCTCCACGCTGCTGTTGATCTGCTGCACCAGCCGGCGCTCCAGGAACTCGATGCACTGCTCGCACAGGGCCGGGTGAATCAGCCTCTCCACTGCCTGAGGGAAGGAGGGAGACAGAGCACAGAGGGAAAGTCTGGTGAAACAAGATGTGACGGGAAGACTGAGAAGAATGAAGGTAGAGAGACGGACTGAAGAACAGAGGCCGCTGAAAGGTTCCCAGAGTTCTGCAGCACGTATCCCACAATGCTCCCAGTAATCATGTCCTTCAGACCTTCCGTCATACTTTAAAAGCTCCATGAAAAATAAAACAAACGTTTTGAAACTGAATCTAAGTTGAGTGAAAGCTCTCTGTCTAACACGGACTAATACCTCTACAAGAAAGCTTTGGTCCTGCATTCGCAAACGGCTGTACGTTTCCAAAAGGCTCTGCATCATCTTCCAGAGACGGTTACGTTGTGCTGTGTCCTGAGGACGCAATCTATCAAAAACATGAAAAAAACAAGTAGGACAAAAATATCAACAATCACAGATCTTTAGGAACATAGAAATGTTAAAGATATATAAAAATACATATAACATACAATTAGTTTAGTTGACATTCAGAGCTTATAAAGCCAAATGAAACAAGTGGTAACGTACTACATTATCTAAGCCCTGACTAAGCTTGAGGACTATTACGTCAGGTAGGGATTTCGGACTTTCTGAGGGGATATGTTCTTCCATTTTCTTTGACTGTCCATGAAGATCCCTGCTCCAAAACAAACATTATTGGAAAGATCTGCATTACAACTGATCAACTTTCAAAAGTTATTTGTAGGGTACAGTCTCAGTATCTTTCATCTTCATCTACTCTCCAGGGCAGAATTCAGCCTGGCCAGCATTTTATTCACTTAATTAACACACCTACTAAGCTGCTCCTGCTGCTTAACACCACTTAATAACTAAAGAGCAGTGCCAGAGGTGGCCGCTGCTGTTCTAGCTGACTTGCAGAGACCTCCAGTAGCAGACACTCCTTACTCTTTCCTCAGGAGAGCGCCACTGAGTGTCACCATCCCAAAGTGCACCTCCGTCAGCTTTCTCATCACATAGATCTTCCTCCTCAGGTCCTCCTCGCTCTCCTCCCCGTCTCCATTGACAGCAATGTACAGGCACTCCCCAAACTGGAACACAGCAACAACAGCATGGCAGCTTCACAAAGCATGTTTCCACCCAGTGCAAAGAAAGCTTTCAACAAAACCACACTGCACATTTCCTAACGATTTCCGAAACTGAATTGTTCCATACCAACAATTTGAACTTAGAGTGAGAGCAGGTGTACACATTTGCCCAAGGTTGTGCTTACACTACACTTAGTGAAGAATTGTTTAATTCATTTTCTGCTTTATAAAGAAATGTGCCCAGAAGCAAATAAGAAAACATTATGTTATTTCTATGTGTTCTTTCGTGCTGATAATTGACAGAACAATAAATGCATCATTGGAGCATAATAATGAATTTTTCCTTCCTAAGCCAATAGTGGGTACTGTACATAACAAACACTTCAGGAGATATATGCATGGGTCTACTCTACGCCAGAAATCAAAGCATATAAAATCTGAGTCTTGTACATGTTGAGACACTGGAGGTCAAAGGTAAAAATTGTAACATGTATTAGAAAACTGTTAATAAGCTCTAAAGCGATACAAAAATCAGCCTTCTGTGTTTATCCATGGTAAGACTATGGATGTCTAATGATAAGGCAGGGTGTCCAAACTGGGTCAACGCTGAGCACCTGTCTCCTGATCCATTCAGGACTGGAAACCACTATTTTTCCATGAGCATGGGAATTATTCTTAAAACTGAAAAGGTGAGGTCCAAACTGACATTTTTCATGGTTTTTGTATGGAACGAGCCTGTTCACAGGCCACTCCCCCCAGCTGTGATGGAGAAACTACTGCTGTTGGGCTTCGAAGCCCATTCCCCGCTCAGCACAGCCCCTGCCCCAGGCTTCCGCAGTACCTGGTGGAGAATGTAGAGGTGCCCGTTCTCTGTGCTGAAGGAAGTGTAGGTGTCCCCAATCTTCTCGATCATGGTGCTGCAGGAGATGATGAGTGGAGCGAACACAGTGTTGATACTGTCTTCAAAAGCAGGGGGCTAGGGTACAGTACAAGAACCATTTCAGGGGTGTACACACTTCTCTACTGTCATATCACATACCGGCACATGCCATGTTCTGAACAGAAATGATGCTTTATGATAGTTTAACGATTAAACCAAGAGATCCTGTAACATCACAAGCATTGTGCCTCACAGCCTGACTCGGATACTGGCAGATCTCACTTCACACTATGGCAACTGCTGCAGACATACAGTACTGTACAATGAGCACCTTATCGTAACAAATACAGCAACTGCTGAAAACACAGAACTCTTGGAAACCCCCTCCCCCACATACACTTTAATCTGAAGTAGGTAAATAGGCCTTAAGACACAAAGGCTGTTTCACAGTCCTCTGAGGATGCTGATTTCCCAAAGTAACGTTCCAGAGAGGTACCGGTTTGTAGGGCTGTCTGCTACTCCAGCTGAGAGAGTTTTGTATGCTTTTACATGTTCTAAAATACCCTGATGAAAAAAGTATACACTGCAGAACTATATCCAATGCCACAATATGAACATACATATACAGTGCCTAGTCAGTACAGTATTTCTACTTGACAAGTGACATCCAACCTCACAGCAAACTACACATTTGCCACAGCAAAATACCCCACTGGGGTCTGTGGGTGTAAGGCTCACAGACAGAAAGGGGCTTATATCACCGACGTCTCTTTAAGTAAGATAGCTTATCATGCTTTCCTGAAACCTGACCAACTATGGCATCCTGTTGCAGGACAGTGTCTCACCCTCTCCCCCTCCTGCAGAGTGACTCCATACTGCTCACGAATGTTCTGCTCAAAGTCTGGGTCGGTCCAGTAGAACAGAACCTCCGCACTCTCACTGACGACCAGCAGGCACTTCATGTGAGGGAGGGCAGCCGGCAATCCCACTAGTCAGGGAGAAGAGGCGTCTGTGGGACCGATGTTCAGAGGTGTACAGTCAGTTAGAAAATGTAGTGTTATACAGAAGTTTTTTTAAACACTTAATAAGGTCTATTATCTCTTTCATATTCATGGACATACACAATATTTCACAAAAGTGACAATTCTGCTTCAGCAGACACACTTTTACCGTATAACTTACTGTATGAAACCACATGCTTAGAAATTAGTTTGTAATTAAAAAAAACTGCTGACAATCCCATCAGAAGACAGAAATAAGAGCTACTTCCATCTTTGCAGTACGCTAGCTGTTGCCCTCCGTCACTTTATGCTTATCAACTCACAACTAAGAATGTGGGTAGATAACGGCTCAGTATTACACGGCTTTTAAGATTTACCCATATTGTACTGTTTTAAGGAGCATCGGAATCTACTTGGCCCTCCTTTTCGGAAAACGTTGATCTCATAATTAAAACTCTTGGTTTGAAATTCACGTTTCCCAGATGTCAACTAATTTGCTAATGGTTCATCACTACTTCATTTCAAAACGAACCTGTTGCTGCAATAAGTCGAACTCGAAACGAATCAGTTTAACTATGTGTTTCAGTGAGAAATGTCTCAAACGCTACCCGAGGTTCGTAATCTCCGAGGTACAAATTGCATCTTTAACCCGGTCATGTGATGAAGCGCGTGAGAGAGGACGAAAAATAACTATATTCAAATCAATGATTTAGGCCTATTTTAAGACAAAGGAATGAGTTGCCGCATCTTTGCAGCTTTTCGGAACGAAGTTATTACAACTTGTTTCCTTTAAGTCACGAAGCGCTGTGTTTTCTGGAGTTACGATGCACGATTTCGTTTCTTCCAGGTAACTTACGCCTTTGGGGTTGCAATCTCGACGTCAGTACAGTCCCATGTCTTCTTAAATTAGACCTCTGCTCTAAATACAATGTTTGTACAGGTTTAGTTTCCGTAGGGTAAGCTTTTTTTTGGAATTCGCTACACCCGTCTCAGCTCACCCCTGAACGTTTGAGCTCTCTCTGCTCCACTTCCGAAACAGGCTGAATGTCATGTGACATTTGCACACACGCAAGACTGCTTCTACCCTGTTTCCACACAAGAGAGTTTACTTTTTTAAAGCTGCACTGTCATCTGCTATTCAAGCTGTTAAGGGTGGTCCTAACTCGACTTTCGAGTGGGTCTTGCTTGACAACGAGAGTACAGTGCTCAAGTCTTCCTATTTGTTGAATATTCTGTCACTTTTTTCGTTCAGGTGTTGAAAACTGGCGCAATTTGTCACCTACAGGAGAGCACTCTGAATGGCCAAAACCTTTTAATTAATTGTTTTATACGTTGTAATGGAAAAGTCTGTGAAACCTTTACATTAAATTGAATGTGCATTTCCATTCATTCAATTGGTATGTGTATTTAGTTTGGCTTTTTTATTAGAACAAGAGCTTTGCTTTCAATTACAGTATGTCTATACAAAATTCACACGCTGAAGGCACCCCAATCTGGAATTTAACCCAGGACCCTAGACCTGCGAGGCAAAAAGTGCAAATGGCCAATCAACTCTTAAAGCCAATTTCTGCAATCATCTGGTTGTGAAAACAAACCTTGTGTAGGGTAGTATGCTGCTGGTGCTCACTTTCTCCTGTTACAACCTACAGACCAGTATCCCATGATATTGTAACACAACAGGGGTTCAGGCGGGCACCCTTGCTGCATTAGGTCAGCCCCCCACCATCAGGGGCTTGAACCCAGGACTACCCCTGTCACTCAACAGGGACCCAGCCTGGTGAGCCAAAGAGAGATCTCCCTACAGCCCAGTAGCTGTAGTCCTGCTATCACAGGGAAGGGCTGCAACGTCACCGCTCTGGTAAGCCGGCTCTTACACACCCTGATGGCCGTATGCGTTACAATATGTATTTGCCATTAAGTCTGCCAATTTCCCAGAAGGGAAAAGGGAAGGTGGCCTGGTTGTGAGTTTGCCTTCACAAACGCTCATATTGGAAGGACATAGTAAAAGATACAAGGTCTGTAAAATCTCAGCAAATTTGTGATGAAGTCTTTAGAGGTGTGGTGAGCCATGATGCTAACCATGCAAACTGTATAATGAGGAGCATAGTAGAATCCTCAAAATGCCATGCTAATTGACCTGGTAATGATTCATAGGGTCAGTGCTTAGCTCAACATTCACAAATTACTCAGTACTTCATCCTCTGCCAGCTATCTTAAACTACTGGGTGATTTGATTGTGCCTTTGCTTTGCGCTGTCAGACCAAGTTCTTAGCAATGGAACCCAGACCTGTAGAAGTGAACATTACAAAACTCTGAGAGGATTGTACTGTCAGCAATGCTTTTCTTATCATTGTCTGATCTGCCCTCAGCTCTGAAAGTCTTAGGAGTAGAGTTGGTCTTTAAATTAGGAATGTAGAATTAAATAAAGTTTAAGTTTTTGAAGCATTGTTACTTTTGCAAAATATATTATATATGTTATTACAATACATCTGCCTTCCCAGTGCCTTAATATTTGCTGAGATGTGGAAAACAGGTCTTACCATTGTAGAATAGGCTTTAAAAAAAAACCCAGCTTCTCGTTTGAAGGTCTGTGTTCTAATATGCTCAGTGCTTCAAAGCCAGCAGGTAATGCAATTAGCATTAGGCATTCATGAAGGATGCCACAGACTGGATATGCCTGGAGACTGACTCCCCAGTTATCCTTTTCCCATCTCTAAATAAATATGTATCTCCTGATTTAGTCAGGATGTCAGCTCCACCAAGCAGGTTAGCAGAATCACTAGGCAAATAGTAATCTACAGCTCGATCAGTATGGGGAGGGGGGGATTGGTATGTAAGAGATCTTATTGAAACAGACTACTGTAAACACTGTATAAACATCATGAAAAACTCCATCTTGGCTAGAGGGAAGAGGCCTGCATGCTCTAAATGGTCACCCGATATAAACAACTTCACGCTAGGTTTGGTTACGGTTAGGCTGTTTTAGGGGAGCTTGTCACGCAAAGGTAGCTTGACTCTGTACAGACCACTGGGCTGGAGTTCATCATGCCTAATCGTATGAAGAAAATGAATGCAATCACAAAAAAGAAAGAAAAAGGAAATGCAGTATATTTTTCAGCTCCTGGATCTTAAGACAAGTTGTAACTCTTAATGATTGGAGACAGTTAGTCTTTAGGTAAGAGGTAAGAAATCTAAACATGAGCCCACAGCCCAGCTATGGTGAAACATGGGACATGTTGCCTGCAACAGGACATTGTGCTTGCAGTGACATATAATGGTTTACATATTATATAAGGGCACTAAGTGGGGGCAGCATGGTGGCACAGTGGTTAGCATTCCTGTCTCATATTTGTAGGGCATTGGGTTCAATTCCAGGATTTGAGGGGTGCTAATTACATGGAGTTCCTATGTTCACCCTGTGTTCATGTGGGTTTCCTCCGGGCGCTCCAGTTTCTTACCACAGTCCAAAGACATACTGGTAGGTTAATTGGCTTCTGGGAAACAAGGCCCTAGCTGTGAATGTGTGCCTCTCTGTGTTTATGTCTTTGTGTCTGCCCTGTGATGGACTGGCATACCATCCCCTGTGCCCATTGTTTGCGGAAATGGACTCCAGCTCTCCCACAACCTTGAATGGGAGGAAGTGGTTAGGAAAATGGATGAATGGATACCAAATGGGTAAAGTAAGGGTATTCTTGATGGCTCATTGGTGATGGTCAAAAGAAGCTGAAAGGAAAACTAGGAAAAAAAATTATACTTCTGGACCACAGGTACAGTGATATCAGTCCAGTGACTTTCTATCTATTTTTGTCTGAATCATATTGCTGTGTTTTTACTAATATTTAATAATCAGGATCAGGTTATGTGTAAGGATGTTGATATTCCTGCAGGCAGACCACAAACTGTACTTGGCAGCTGTAGAACTCCACTGAGAGATGCTTGGTCAACGCAATAGGATGCCTCAAAATGTTGTTCTTTTTAGATAGTGACTAACATTGAGTTTGACCTTGATTGCTAACTTAAAATGCATTTAAATGCAGACTTTTTTATGCCAATCAGATTTATCATGTTGAAATTAACTGATTGCACTCAGCATGACCAGAGCACACTGCCTTATGGTTATCAGTGCTATGGAGGAAATCAGTGGGGAATTATTTAGAACAGGGCCCAAACACACTGAAAGCACATGGATTTGACCTGTTTTGAAACCCTGTATTTTTTATCCCCAAGTTTAACAGTCAGGTACAATTGTACTCTCTATCACAGACAGTTACCTGCGGAAACACTTTGGAGGTTGGAGCGTCCAGAGTTTTGTAGTTGTTGAATACTCTCCATTTTTCTTCGGGGCCTCTCTTTCTTCCACTTAAACCTGTTCCCCCATCCCAAAACACTGCAGAGAGGCTGGTGTGGATTACCCTGCCCTTGCTAATGCCAGACCTTGGGAAAGCTGTACATAGCCGCAGGGTTTACCAGGCACGAATGTTTTCCATCAAGAACTACTACACGACATTGACCTGACAAGACAATCCTGCTGTTGCCCACAACAAAGCCTGCACCCAGCTGCTGGGAACATCTGCTGGGCCCCACTCCACCCCAACTGGCTGGATCAGCTCCTCTCCCTTGTGATCTCGCCAGCATGGGTCCAGCAGACACGCGGCACTTTGAAGGCATGTCAGCTGATCTGCTCTCCTAACCTGGAGGGACATGAATCCAGGGCTTGAATTTCTGATTCACAATTTATTTCTCTGTTCTCCTTATCCTCTGCCCCCCCTCCAAGCACTACCATGGCACAGGTGTAAATCACACACATCCCAGCTTCTTTCACTCTCCCCTGCACAGCTTCTTCTCTGCTGGCTTTCTCCTGTTGTCGACTCCTATGCATGAACCCTTTCTAAATTTCCTACTTTGAGTATGCCTGAGGGAGGTCCATTGTTTTTTTTTTTTTTACAAAATCAGCCAAAACCTTTAAAACTATCTTGAGAAACATTTTACTGTCTGCCCATCTTTCTTTACATGGGAAACTTTTAGTAACAAGTCTATTTCTAATGTTCAAACCTTGACTAGATTGCAAACTAGTGTTGGCAATTGCTCTCAATGAAAATGGCAAATTCTTTCTTACATTGTAATAGTAAAAGGGAGCAGAATGTGCATCTTCACAATTACCAAGTAAATGCATCAAAGACCCCAGAGAAGTTCATTTTTCATATCTTCAATAGTAAAGAACATCGTCATGTCATCACACAGTACACAGCAGAAGACCCTCCTGAGTGACAATGGTATTAGGAAGTTAAATTATTTCTAGGAGGTAGATATACTGTATAATATCTGCTTTGACATTTTGGAGTTTATCATTTAGATTTGCACAGTATTTTTTAAAAATAATTTATCACACAATCATGTAGCATTTCCATGTTTTCTATTAGTTGTATGACTGTTTTCTGTACTATAAATCTACTGTATTATTAATTTTTTTTTACCATGTAATAACTCAGTAAGTCTTTATAAAGGACTGAAAACAATGCAAAATATCTCTGTTTGCTGGCTCTGATAACATTTTAAAATTAGTAAATTCTATTGTTGCTTTTAATTGTGGACATAGGCTTAAGAAAAGAACAATAAGTCATTACATTTATTTTTTATTACTGCATAAATTTGTAAAAAATAGTATTCAGTCTTATAAAATTTTCAAAATAAAATAATGTTCTTTCAAAAGAAAATATGAACAACTTCAAATAAACAATCCACACACATTCAGAGTGAAAGGACACAGGCCTGTATCAGTAAAGCAGCTCAGACACCAGCACAGCTCAGGTGTTAGGTGGACAAGCTCTGATCTTCAAACGGGTCGCAGCAGGAGGATTCTATGACTACAGGTGCATCATTAAGTCAAACACATTTTGGGGTACTTTTTCTTTTTTTAGGATACATCAACTACAGAAGAGATTTCAAGATTGTCAGGTTTAGACAGGACTTATTATAGAATGAATATAATCATATTGACAACCTGCCATTAACACAAATGCATGTACATAGCCTGTTTTGTGACTTTAAAAAAAAAGAAATGAACATAAAATTGATTTACTGCTATATTAGTTGTACTATGGTTGTATGAAGGTACTTGTTTTATCACAGCTTTTTAATGCTTCATTGTTTTAATCAGATCAGGCAGGCAAACAAGAATGTGAAAATAAAAAAAAAACTAAAACTACTGTACCACAAATACTGGAAAAATACAATTATGTAAAGTTTGAAAGATTTATTTGAAAACCCTTTTGAATAACAATTACTCACATACAGATAGGCCACCTGTAATTTAATATAGTTCAAAGAAAATGTAAATAAACATTTCATAAACATTATAGCAAAAGTTTTGTATACTGTCCATGATTTATGTACACAGTTCATATGTTTAGAATCTATATATAAGAATTAGACTTTACATATTTAATATTTGCCACATTTTGTTTTTGTAGCATCAGCTGTATTACAAAAGACTGCTTGTATTTAGCCAGTCTAGGAAACAACAGTGAGTTGGGCATGTTGACAAGTAACAGTTAAAGCTGTGATAAAATGCCCTCATTTCAGAACTCCTGGACTACTGTGTGACCTTAAATACCTGAGCTCTGTTGGTAGCCTTTTGCTGTTGTGGTTAACACAAACATAAAATATATTTATTTAGATATTCTTTCTGCTTTTTCATCATGAAAATATAATTTAAGAAAAAAACATTTACAACATTAGAAAAGAAAACAAAGAATTGGTCAAACTAAGGTATTAAAGAGCAATGCATTTTAAGGGCAGAGAGAGAGGGCAGTTCTGAAAAGCACAGGAAAACCATCTTCTAGCTCCTGCTGCCTTGACTCTAACAGCTGAGCCATACTTCCTCCTAGTACCCCAGCTCTGCCTTCTGATACTGATACACCCAGTATCCCAGTTTTTCAGTCTGATCTGTATGTACAACCACATTGCATCTGAATTGTGCAGTTGGCTCAATTTCCCTCCAGTGTCTCAGTCTTTACCTACAGAGCAAAAGGGTTCCCCCATATCTTTTGGAAACTCTACATTTCGTTGTCACCCAGTCCCTCAACTCTGATTATTAAAGCATGTTTCCTGTAAAAGAAACAAAACAAATGCAATCAGAAACAATTAAATGATACGGAACGTCTTTTCTTTTGCAACAATCTGAAATTGCTTTATACTGTAGGTGGCATTATTTTGTCTCCTTGTAAGCAAAGTGTAACAGGATTTGAACAGTTTTTAAAACTCTGCCCATCTCCCTTTTTTTCTGTCCCCATGTCTTGTGGTCAGTTTAAGTTTAAAGTTGGAATAAATTCCTCCAAATTCTCTTTACAGACTGAGTGTGAGAATTATATGTAAAACAAGATAACCTCATACAGTGCAGACCCATAGATAAGTTAAGATATTTTCTTTAAAAGAGGCACGAGTATTTTTAGTAATACCCTTTAATCAGAGATAGATGTGGGAACTATTTTAAAAACCTTTAACCTAACTAAAGTTATGGCTATTTTCTAACTACTCCCTGGGATTTACTGTATAACATCAGGGCAAAGAGTATTACCAAGACCAAATCATTTCTAGGCCTTAGACTTTCTGCCTGTTTCTCTGCTGTCTGCTCTTGTATCATGTATCATTGTATCATGCCCAAAACAAACATATCCAATTAGACTCAAATTGAGTAATAGTATTTTTTTGCATTTGGTAGAAATTAAAATTGTTTGTTTTGGAACATGTTAGTGTGTGTCTGTGTAGTACAGAATTTGAAGCAGTGCAGGTTGTATTTATACTGTTATAGTAAGATAATTTACATAATGGTTGATTTTTAACCAAATTGCATAGTGGTTGTGTGGGAGCCTGACTATCCTATGTCCAGGACAGCATTTCTGCACAGAGCCATGCGTGAAAAAAATATTGTACTGATTCACAACAAATCCAACTCATGACAGGGTGAAAACTTGTAAGACATATCCTGACATGTTAAAAATCAAACAACACACAAAAATAAAAGCTTAAATGAAGCCCAGGAGAGTCTCATCATAATAGGAAGACAAAAATACTCAAAAGGCAATCAGTGCAACCCCTTTTTATAGGAGATCAGCCTTTTCCTGACACATTAAAGAAATACTCCCTTGATGTTGTTGGAAGCACACTGATTGTCAGTGTGTGAAGGTGGGTCTCAGGGTGCAACTGAGGTCTCAAAGGGTGCTGGCTATCTGCGGCAGGCATACGCATTGACGTTCTTGATGACGTAGAAGCCAATAGCCATGGGTGGCAAGGCTATCATCCGGCCTGGCCGAAGTGTCCGTGGTTTCAGATCCGGGAATGTCTCGTCATCCACCATGACCAAGGGCTCCCCATTCAGCTGCACAGACCTGCGGAGCAGCAGGGAGAGGTTTGTACTGCAGAGGCCACACAAATGAAGAGAGGACCTGCACTGCAGGTCTGAGGGGACAAATGAATTATGTCATCAGTTAAGATATAAGCAGAGGCTAACACAGTGCAAAATAAGGGCCATTGAAGAGTCTTAAGAACCTTTAAACTAATGAATCTCTAGGGATTAAGATTTATAAAATGTCTCCTGGAATGTATAGGTAAATTCAGTAATCTTCTGTGTATTTCACATTTTGATTCAGTTTTGGGGAAACTGTACAATATAATTACAAATTAAACTGCATGAAATTCTGGGACTTACTGCTACTATCTGAAGATCTTAGTAGCTAGAGAAGCAAAGCTCTGTAATGGTCTCTGTGGGAATGAAAAACTTTGTTCTCTCACTAGAGGGCAGTCTAGTTATGTAATTAATATGCTTGGAGACAGCATATTGCAAAGTCAGCAGGAAATGAGCAGCATATTTTATAACATTTTACATAATACAATATAATATAATAATTATATGATATAATTAATATCAAGCATAATATAATATCAAGCATAGACAGCTATTCAGTTTATTGATTTTTATCAAGGTTTTTCCTACAAACCTTGAAGGTGACAGAATCTACTGTAATAGTTGATCAACTCTGTTACATCTCCCAAAAAGTAATCCTCCCTGTGAATTATGATTCAGATAATATGTCCCATTTCCATTAACATTTGATCTTGTATATTATTTTTCCACCATCTATCATTGCAGTACCACTAAACTACCTCTCAATGAGAACAGCCATTCTGCCTGTGTTAGTCCAGCGGAAAACACTCCAAAAAAAATATATATTTTTGGCTCTTCTGATCTCTGTGAGTTACAGAGTTCTGTCCAAACCTTTCTCATATTGACCGCTGGTAAAAGCAGGCTCAACAATACTAACAAAACAATCATGGCCTCCTAATAATCCCCATCTATGAATTGGCTTCATTACTCTGCTCTCCTCCCAACTGATAGCTGGTGTGTGGTGAGCGTTCTGGCGCACTATGGCTGCCGTCGCATCATCCAGGTGGGGCTGCACATTGGTGGTGGTGGAGGGGAGTCCCCATTACCTGTAAAGCGCTTTGAGTGGAGTGTCCAGAAAAGCGCTATATAAGTGTAAGCAATTATTATTATTATTATTATTATTATTATTATTAAAACACTATTTACTAGTTTATCTATGACTAATGTGTACTACAACCTGCACATGGTTACTGGCACTCTCATGGTGCTGCATTTGATTTTAACAGTAGAATCGTGTGTTTTATTTTTACAATGTTCTGTATGTTTAAATCCCCCCTTTTCCTGCCTGAAAACTCCACACAAGGTAATTACAACCATACTGAAAGTTTTATGAGAAATAAACATATCTAAAACACACACCACATGGATCTGATGGTTTTGAAGGTAAACATAACATACTGTATGTCTAAGGCCTGACTACATGTTATATGGATATGTATTATATTTCTCTAACATGTTTAATCTATCCTATTTGTATTTCAGGGATATCATGGATCAGTTTTTGGCATCCTTTTAGCATGAGGGGCTTCAAAGAAAACTAAAATTCTCTAAGAACCTACTTGATTAATTTATAATTAGTAATTCTGAATTATTAGTTGCATAATGGGGATGCTGTGTGAAAGTCAATGGATTGTTATATATTTTACAATTAAACATTCTCCTTCTTTACAATGTTTGCACTGCAGAGGCTCCTCAGGTGTGTGACGGGGTGAATACAAACACAGCTCCACACCCATAACTCTTAACTTTATTTATAAATTAGGATAAACATTCTGTTTTTCATCATTTTTATTATAGTTTTGTAGATACTAGCTACGTATCTGATAATTCTGTTTCTGGTCTCTAATTTAAATGTATACACAATAATGCCCCCTTTCAGTCCCTCTGCCTTTGGAATTTGTTATTTAAAAAAACAAGAGACGTTCCACTGTAAAAATACAGAATACAGAATTGATCTGAGTATTTTGTATTTTGTTATTTTTCACATGCTATTGTACATTGTTTAAGCAGTTCTTCTTTTACTGCAAAGCACATTGCAATGTGACACGATGGTATGACACCATGCACTTTAGAACACAGACCAAAGTGCTTTGTTGATCTTTCCAATCAGTTTACTGCAAGGATTTATGATTTAAAGTTCAAAGCTAAGGAAGAGGTATGTAAGCATACTGCGCATAGTGCCACGCATAAAGAGGAGTTCGCATTTCCCTTAAATATGATGTAAATTAAATTAAACTTTCCTAATGGTTCCATATGCTTGCATTCAAACACTCCTGGTTACAGATGTGGATATGTGTGTGAGTTTGTATAACTTGACAAGAAATGGAGTACTGCAATAGAAACACAGAATTGTATACAGTATATGTGTACATCTATAGGTACTTATGTAAAGTTGCTTTACAATTGCTTTCTGTTGTTTTTTGCTTGTTTTTAATTTCAGAGTGTGTAATAGGTTATTTTACTACATACCATTTGCATTTGCTACAAAATTGCTGTCAGTGTCCTCCAAATACATTCACATGTATTCACTAAACCAAGTAAAACTACAGATTTGCTTTGGTGTTTCATGATTTATAATACAGTACTGTGTCATCTACATACCAATTATGTTTTAAAAAATATTTTCTGATATTATGCATGTATTGGATGTAGATAAAAAGGAAACTATCGGATTAGTTCCAGCATTACTGTGAGACACCTGCATAACTATTCTGTTTTGTAAATACATTTATGGCTTCATTTCATATTTGCAATCAGCTTTAAAAACAAAGTTTTAGGCACATGGCTTAAATGACTATTGCCACAATCTCCCAAACTCTTCCTAAACTTTATGAGAATCAAATATATCTTTCAGACATTTAAAAAAAGTTTAGATTCTGCATCTAATTCTGTCATGAAGAACATTAACAAGCTTACCAAGCTTTATCTCTATGCAATCTCAATGGCTCTATGGCTCTGTACCATGAGAAAGAAAGTTATCCTGTCTTTTCCAGTTGTTGTATTTATCAATTTTTTGTAATCAGTGACTGGTATATAACACGTGTGACTTAGATTGCATTGCTACAATAGTTGACAGACTGTGCAACGTTTGCTTTCTGAAGGGCAGTAAACAGAACAGTCAGATGCCTCAGTTTTCCTGAAGAAAAAACTTGCAACCAAAATGTTTCTCAAAGATTTCACAGCACAAAACAGCATTCCACATTTTTAATGTTTATTTTACAGTGACATACTTTCTTTAAAATGTAATTAGCAGTCATTATGTCTTCACTAGGTCCCTATTTGGCAAAACATAATCATTGTCCTCTGAGGTCTGGGATCCTCTGAGCAACACTGATGACTGGGTCCCTGATTTGACTGAAAGGCGTTGAATGGCCAAGAAGTCTGCAGTTGCTGTAATTGCTGAATGAAGGCCAGGACAGCCACAAAATTACTTTGGCAAACCATTCGATGCTCAGGCTTTTCTCAGCAAAGGTGGTGAAATGCTTACCTCTGCTGAAGACATTGTTGAAAGGTTGAAAGAACACTGTGAGGAACACAATCTGGTGGATTTGGCAAGAATGGATTCAGCACTGTCACTGAGGTGACTGTTATAGTGATGTGCCTTCATAGTGGTTAGGCAGGAGGGGAAGAGAATATTTGAATGTGTTGAAAGTTGAAAGTCCTCTAAAATGTTGGGGTGTTGTGGGCATTCAGTGTTACATAGAAGGCCATACAGTAACTTTGGCAATCTGGGGTGGTGGTCCCTGTCTTTAAGTAAGTGGAACATGAGGTATTTTGTCAATATAGGGGGAACACACTCTTCAGCCTCCTCTTCAAAGCTTATATCAAAGTGCTGGAGTGGAGATGCCATCTAGTAGTTGAATTTTGTATTGAAAAAGAGCAATATGGATTCCATTCTGCCTATGTAACTGTGGACCAGCTCTTTTCTCTTCTAAAGATATGTGAGGAGTCATTGGAGATCCATTTCAGTTTACCTTTGTTCTGTGGAGATGGCATATGAACAAGGTCCTTGTTCATGTGAGAGGTGCTATGGCAATATGAAGTGCTGGTGCTAATTCTACTTGCTATTTAGTCCAGTATCTGCAATGGGGGCCTAGTGGTAGCACGTCTGCTATCTGAAGGTGATGCTGTGAGCTCCAATGATTACTTGGACGTTTCTGAATGTGAAGATCCTGGAATGAGCACTGCCAAATCTGAACTCATGGTCCTCTCCCACAAAAAAGTGGATTGCTCTTTCCAAGTGAGGGGTGAACAATAGCCCCGAAAGATCAACTTTGGAGGTGATCTATGATCTAAACACCTCATTCTTCCATGAGAGAAATATTGCCAGGCTGTCCTATGCTGTCTGCAGTGAAAGTTTTCAGACCCTTGCACAGTTTTCACATTTTGTACAGTAGCTTTAAAGTAAGTTACAATATATATCTTTTAAGTTGGCTGCTACAATCCTGACGAGGTATTACTCAAGTGATCTCATTCCTGTCTTGGCGTCCTTTCACTAGCTTCTTGTTGGGTTTAATGTTTATTTTGAAATTCCTCTGACTACATTAAAGATTTGACACTGCATACCTCCCCAGTTTCTAGCTATCCCCTCTGTATTTGGTTTATTTTCTTAGCTTTGTAATTTGCTTTAATTTTAGATAGTGTTTCCGATAGTTTGCACTGAAAACCACTTTGAGATTATTGTTTTAAAGAGGACATATAAATTCAAGCTCATTATGATGATGATGTGGCAGAGTCTCAGAGTAGCCAGTTGAGAAGGTCTGGGCACCTGTTAAGAATACCACTCAGGATGCTTCTGCTGGAGCTCTGTCAGGCACCTCACATGAAGCATAGGCCTTGAGGCTGACCCAGGACATGCTGGAGGGACTATATCTCTCATCTGGCCTGGAAGTGCTTGAGAAGCCCTTAACAGGAGCTGGAATGTGTTGTGGAGAAACACGTGACCCCTACCTGGACAAGTGGATTGAAATTGGATGGAGGGGTGGATGATTTAATACTGTGTTGAGCAGCAGTGTGATATTGCTGAAAATGCATGTTTTTTCAATGTAGAATATTCACACAACCCCTAGACACAATTGAACATTTACATGATCTGGTGCTCACACATACTCTTCATATACAAATTGAATTTAACATGTCATGATTGTATAGCCTGGGGTACCAGATTCATTCATATTTATTAACATCTGGTACTAGTAAATTCTTAATAAAAGCTGCCCTGCCCTCACTTTCTACTTCATGAATGGAAGCTTTTACAGAATAAACCAGCTCCAGTAGTCCTCTTCAAAAGGTTACAGTTTCATTAATCCCCCTTCAGGCTCAACACATCATTACAATGTTATTTGGGGATTAGCATTAAAATTCAATTACAGGCCTAGAGCTTTGGTAGGAAGAACTAGTTAAGTTCCAAAGGTTTAACAGGGCTTGAGAGTAGTGAATGGTTGCCCTTGTGTTCTCCTGAGTAGGACAGAAAAGGGAGTATGTAGCGAAACCAAAACACTATTAGTATACGGTATGGCAAGGTTTGGGGTCATGAGTCATGAGACTCACAGAAGCTTCCAGGTTAATTCTCTGCAAACATTAACACTGAGTTCATGACAAGCTTTAGATGTAATGTATCACTGGCATTTTTAAATTCTTAGTTTAAGTATAATAAAAGATACAAATAAATAGAAAATCTCCCTGCAGTTTATTAATATAACTATATTATATATGGTTGTAATATATATATCGATAATGCTAAATTATATTTTCATGCATTTAATACATTATGATTGTGATTTTTATATATTAGACAAATAAATTATGCTTATTATTCAACAGTATTTAATTAGTTAACATAGATGTATATGTTAGATCTTTTATGTGCCTGTACTTCACAGTTTATTACTATAAATCAACTTGAATTTAACCTTATAGTTTATTTTTTTACACAGAACTGTTCTCACTGCCATCTTCCTTGTTCATGTGAAATGTGTCCATAACCCACTTCCCTGGTTAGGGGGCTTATTACATTCATAGAAGTAAAATTGACACACTATAAAATGTCATGCTAATCATTCAGTCATGACTCCTAACCCATCTGGATGTGTTAAATAGCAAATCTATGCACATAATTAAGACAGAGGTGCTGATGACAAAATGCTGAGACAAAGCTTATTTTCCTCTGCTAAAAAAGAATCGTCAAGATCACCCAGATGACTCAGCTGTGTTGTTCTAAAAGAAATTGTGGATGTTAAAAATGATATTTTTTTCTAAAGATCGTTTAAACCTGACAGCATTTCACAAGCAATAGCTCCAAGTTCTGCTCTCTCCACCAGTGCCTTCTGAAGTACATTGAAATTATTTTTAAAAACGTATGGGGCCAAGCTTGAGCCAACAGGACCTATTGTCGTTAATCCTCTCTCTAAATCATTCCAGTTTTTACAATCCCTGGCCATCCTCTATCACATCAGGGCAGAGCAAAGAAAGCATTCCCACTTTCTTCTATCCCTTTGTCTATTCCCCAAGGCCAGAGAGATTTGAAAAACAAGTAAATGGTAAATCAAACAGGTTTACTTGACCTATGAGAAAGTTATTTGATTAAGGGATTCTGACCTGTTAGCATTAGCACTGCTGTGCCTGCTCTAATCCAGCAATCCCCACTTGTTTACATTTGCTGGGAAAATGTCTCAACGCCTTCTACTAAGTGATTACAGAAGAGAAACAGCAGGACTGCCAAGTTATGGTAACCTGGGTCCTTCTCCTATGGGCCTGTATTTCAATATTTCCCTTGTAAGTTCAATGCTCGTGAAACATGATACTCCATTAGTGGCTTGAAGGGTAAAGTTCACTATTTTTTCACAAAGCAGACATAGACCTCACAGATGTTACCTCAGTTCCCTAGAACAGCCTTTCAGTCTATGGCTGTGCCCTTCTGTACTCACCTCTTACTTCAAGATGAGGCCTTTGATTAGGAAAAGCCTGAGATTACTTTTCTGTTTTGAAAGAGATCACTTAAAATGAGTTCTTATGACTGCAGCCTGGCCAAATCTCCTCCAATGAAAACACCTACACTTGGGCTATGCTCCTACATCATATCCTCATTGTGGAACTCAGTACCCATTACTGTTAGAGAGGTCCCAGTCCAACACTCATTGTTAAGGTGTTACCTTACCCTCTCGCTTTCCTATATTCACGGTAATATTTCACGGTAATTTTTCAAGTGCTTTGAAATGTTGGTCACCATAAACAGAAGCTACATACAGTAAGATAAGATTAGTACTTTATGTTTACTATTTTACCTGCCAGGTGGGATGGATGCACAAACAGTTAAATCACCCCCTTCTGTGTAGAAGCTTTATGGCTTTTAACATTAACTGAAAACTAAGATACAGTATGAAAAAATGAAAAACCTCTGTCACATGTCATTGACATCTGAAGGAAGTAAATAAATAAACAGCTGCTTTTGTTTTATCTTGGCTTCTGAATATGACTTGAAGAAATTTTCAATCTACATTAGTTTTTAAAAGGATACATCCTAACATGGTGTCAACTGCAGGAATTCTTTAAAGCAGTATTGCAAATGGCGCTATAGCAAATAAAATCATTGATTGCCAGACTGATTGATTCTTCCATACTCACCTGGCCTGAAGACCCTCTGACCCAGCAGGCTGCAAGAGGTACTGATGAACAGTTTTGTTCCTCAAGGTCCCAGCCAGTTTGATTTTCTTCCGGGATCGGTGCAGATTAATGATGTAAATGGTTATGGATCCTCGCACATAATTATGACTACAGGAAAAAAAAAATTACAGACAGTCATACCTAAGATAAAATTAAGAAAATCAAGGATTGGCAGATATCTTTTTCTCCTATATAGTTCCAGTTACAGTGTTATCTCTGCTTCTCCAGTCATTCTAATGTCTGATTCAGTTCTCTTACATAATTTTTGTTACCATTTCAGGAAGCCAAAAATGGAAAATAGAATTAAAAAGGGGAAAGCTTAACAAGAGGTGTGCTGTGGAATCAGAAAAATATGGATCAGGACTTTTGTGTAGCTCTTACCAGCATTAAAACAAATGTTAGAACAGTTCTATTCATTGGAACAAGCTCACATTTTATTTGTAGACAAAGCAAAGTCAAATATTAATTCTTGATGCTATAGTCAGTTTGAAACAAATATGATGTCTTGCAATATTACAGAAGATTGTTTTAAAATCATTAGTTGTGCCTGCAATTTTTGGGGGATGTTTAAAGAGTACTCCAAGCTGAAAAAGGTTGGGAGGCACTGAACTAATCAGCTGAATTCATGCTTATAAAATATGATTTGTTTCCCCAGTGCTTTCAAAAGACAGGCCATCTCATAAAAAAAGTCCTTGATGATGATTCACCTGGCTTTGATTTTCCAAAAAAGAAATAAACACTTTACTTAGTTATTAAGTTTAATTTGTAAATTTTAAAAATAATACAACTTGGAAGGTTACAAACATAATGATCATATTCAAAAATCCAATATATTAATTACTTTATGCAGCCTGTTATTTTGCAATTTAATAAGAACATTAAATATTTGTATGATGCTTGGGTGGCCTCTGAAAAAATTATATATGTTATATGTCGCTCTTGTCATCTTCAAAGAACACTAATGCACTTGGTGTTTCTTTTGTGGATAGCACTGCTCCCTTCACATGGTATTTTTAACTAACTATGCTGCTGCAGTCATTAATGAGGAATGTCTTCTTTTGGTATGGAGGATGAAAAACTGTAGTCATAGTGGTGGGAGCACAGGCAATAAGCACACAAACCTCTCTAAAGAATGATGAGAACCGCAGGAATGCTGGATGAAAAATGATTCACCCCACACTGTTGAATCAAATCATTGTAAAAACAGGCAGCATTTATGATAAAATTGAAAAAGGATGGCACTGTAGCAGAAAATACAACAAACCTGTAGAGAACGCAATATGTTTTCACAAGCCTAGTGAGAAAGGTTACATACTGCCTTTTTAGGATTTCTCTCTTGCATCACAAACATTGTCTTTATATCTAAGTATTCTGATTATTTGAAACAGCAAAATAAAAGCAACTTCAAAGCTAATTTACAACCCAAGAGTGCTTATCAAGAAATATCTCTTTTTTATAGCTGATCTTAAAAACCCATGATAAATCAGTGTCTACCCTGCGCTTCCTCCCCAGCTAATTTGAATGAGTAACACAATTATCTATGTATACTAAAAACAGCTATACAATACATGCATAGGCAGATCACTGATCACTGGATGGTATTGACAAGCTAATAATTATATGATTACGTCATACTACATAACACAGGTGTGGGGAACAGATGTACTCTGTTTTTCTGCACTATACCACACTTGTATGTCAGAACATAGGAACTTACAACACCAAAATATAGAAAACCTCCAAGAATGTATTGAAGCATACAAGTCCTCATATGTTTTGGCCTGAGGACTACCAGAAGGCTGGCGCACACACAAGAGAATCTTCTTGTTCTTCCATTGTTTGTTTCTGAAGTTACAGGTGGAGAAAATTGGTATTGAGAACAGGAACTCATGAAAAGAGCCAGCAAAATATCCACTTATCATTACTGCAGGAAGATTCTGAGATGACCTCAACCCCCTTCTTTTCCTGCCCTGATGTAAACAGGGACTTAGCTCAGCGAGCCCTGGCGAGGTGCTCTCTCTCCCTCACCCGGCAGGCAGCCATTGCTTCAGGTAGGATGTGGGCATTTTTACATAGATTCTACTGGTGTTAACTGGAAGGCATTCCCTGCTGGAATTAATCCATTTTCTAATAATGTCATAAAATAAAAATATCCAGAACAGGTTAGAGACTCACAGAAATATGTTTTGATTATCCCACAGCAATCAATGATATATCTTCAAAGTTTCTGAACAGTTTATTATTAAATGTTTTGTCCAACCATATGAAAGGGTGAAATGGGGAGGTCAGCTCAAACTGAAATGGAGATGTGGCTTGAGGCAGGTAGCAGGCAGTAAGTCTATTCTGGTGATGACAAGCCCTGGGTGCGGTAAACATCACACAAGTTAAAAGATGACCATCTTCAAAGGGGATGATGGCACTTTTTATCTTGTCTCAGGACAGACCTACCTATTGTCTGCCCCATGGCCCAAATGTATTTGAGATGGGATAAAGGACTCAGCCACCTTTCTACAGCTCTTTGACAGTAAAAAGGGCCCCGCACGCTTGATAATTGATACTCGTTAACTTTTATGGCTGCACACTCTGAAAGATTGGGTGTCTGAAGTCTGTTATTTATATATCATTATTATGGGCAGACCCTTTCCTTGCTGTACCTTATTCTCAGGTGTCCCCTGGAGAGAAGAAGTTATTGTACCTCCTGATCTCATATCAAGGCAGAACCTTTGAAAATGTGCACTAATATAAAAAAAATTAATATAAAATATAAAATCTGCACCTATGATGCCTTTATATGGCTGTATCAGAATGACTAAAATGCTGCAGCTCATTCTAAGGGAATTTTTTCCACCTATTGAAATGGAGATACAAGATACCAAAAAGAACAGGACTTCTTAAATTTGCATTCCATGAATTTACAGGAAAGTATATTTTACTTATTGAGGAAACTGGGAGGTTTTAAACTGAGAATATAGTTTCTGAAATCCATTTTTTGTTTCCTTCACATTTTTTCATGTGACAGCTTTTTCATGAACAACTTCCCCCCTCTGTCATCCTACCTGCAGAAAGGTAGTAGAGAGATGAATCCCTAGTATGAATCTTGCACTCCAATGTACTTCACACTAGACTGGTCTATGATTTTAAAATGCAAAAAGTAAACAAGCTTTTACATCAGGTGTACTGTATATCCTTAACCCACTCATTTATACTGTATAATATAATTCATAGAAAAACAAATACCATATGTACAGTACATGATGATATAATTCTAATTACTAGTAAAAAAAGTGATATATGATAGGTTGCTTCCTTTTTTCAAAAGACATATTTTTTTTCTTTGTAGAGATGCCCTTCTAAAGGCTTGGTTGTTTGCCCAGAATGGCTTTGCTGGGAAAGAGGGGGGACTCACTTTTGGAAGCTTGTGCAGTGTGCATATATGCGCAGTTTGTCTCGGATTACTCTGCCAGGACGTGGTTTCCTCTGCAGACCAGCCACATGTACTGCCAGGACCCGGGGACCAACTAAACGTTTGAAGAGCAAAGACAGCCAGTAATCCTGCAAGAGAAAAAATGGGCATGCCATTAAAAGCAATAAGCCACACAGTCAAAATAACCTTAAAAGACCTGAGTCTACAGTCCTTAACTGTTCTTACGAATTGGTCCCTACTGAGTAACTGCTCCTGGCTTCTGAGGGATGGCTCAGTTTCAGATGTCTTTTCATGGAGCAGAAAACCCAATATTCTGTAGCACTGTTGCATGTAGGTTCATGGAAAAATTGCAAACCTGGCTGTGATTGCAGAAACTGGCACTGAACATAAAGGGTTGAAGTCCAAGTTGTCTCTGTTGGATTCCTACCAACCATTTCAGGAACAATCCCTGCATACCTGGGCCGAACCATAGCATATTCCATACACAATTGATTCAGGCTTTCATTGCAGATATTCCTTCTAAAAACCATGTTAACTTTGTATTCAGTGTAGGCTATATTGGCAAAGCTTTTAAAAGCATCTCTCAGTTAATTTGGTCCTTTTTTTGTTTTGTTTGTTTTGTTTTTTGTTTACATTTCCTCATTATTGTATGGTTTATACAGTGGTGTGAAAACGTGTTTGCCCCTTTCCTGATTTCTTATTTTTTTGCATGTTTCACACCACTGTATATACCAATATATACAGTACAGTATATATGCATTATACTTTATATATAATGGTATATACATAAGTATTATGTCCTTGCTTTAGGAATATAAATGCTATCATATTAATCAATGCATGTTTGGCCTGTTATACAATGAACATTACCTTTGGGACAGTAATTAAGCCCATTTCCTGTAATAAATTCTAGTCTATGAGCAAAGCCACAAACTGTCTAGCCTTAAAAACCTATAGAAAAGGGGACAGAGCTACCCATAACCCAATTATTGAACTGTTGTAAAATCAATCTGATAAGGCACAATATTTCAAAGTTACTGTAGGATCAAAATTATATACAGTAGTTCAGGTAGCTGCATCAACATGCGTAGGCTGCAAAGGAACAAGTAATAGGTGTGTTCCATGCTAAAAATAGAAGAAAGAAAACACGTTTTGGCCATGGAGCCTTCTTCAGGCGTGAAGAAGCTTCTCTTTACAGCATGGAATAAACCTATTAATTATTCAAAATTATATAGCCTAACATAATATACAGTGAATCTAGCAGTCTTGCTGAGCAGTCTTAATCAGTAATGGTGAATGAATGGATCCAGCTTGTCCTAGAAACATTAGGTCCCTGTATGTCATTCCCATAGCACATTCCCTCTGTCTATCCCTGATCTATTGCCTTCCTACAGTATAATTCAAGTGTGCAAACCTGCAAGATTTTTATCTGCATACATGACCTTAAGACATGCTCATTCACAGGGACATATTTCTTCTCATGTAAATGATATAAAACCTTTTTTTCGTTTCATTTTTGACAGACTAAACCCAACTAACAAATGAGATGTACTCAGTCTTTCACAGTATCATCCAAAGGATATGTATCCCACTTGGTGTGTAGGAACATACTCATAATTGTTACATATTTGCCACTGATGCTTTAAGACCAAGGGAAAACTTTGATATTTTTCTCAGCCCAAACAATTCAAACTCTGCAACAGACATTTATTGAAAGTGACACTTTCTTGGCACTTTTGGAGACAAAATGCTCCAGTAGTCTTGGAAAGTTGTCAGGCAAACTATAAAACTGTGCAAAGAATAGATTAACCCCAGAGAGAGTGATCACTGCAAACAAGTAAAGTATACAATTACTATCCATATTCACACACACGTGAATAACTAAAGTAAACTGTATACTACATAACATAATATTACAGAACAAAACATGTACTATTTTCTTTTGGCCTCTTTAATCTTAGAAAGCTAAATTTATTGGCTAATGTGTTAGACATAGTAGTTTAAGCAAAGAAAACAAGGGTAAACTCTACTAAAAAAGTCTAAAGTTACTGTTAATGAGGATCACCTAAAAATCATCTGCACTGCTGAGAACATTTCACACAGGTACTGTATGATATAAGTTCTGAACATATTTTGTCTAGTCAGTAATTGGTGGCAAGGGCTGAATTTTTCTGCTTGAAGACCAGATTCAATATTTGAATACTATGTTGCCAATTCCTCTGTTCTTACAACTCTCCAAAGGATCCCAATGTCTGCCACTTGTGCAGTGTGTACAGTACATATCAACTGTATTTTAGGGCTGAGTTTCAGTGTGGCATCCATTAAAGATTAATGTTAAAATTATACTTAGTGTTATTGTGGAGAAGTACAGTATGGAGAACATCTGCTAGATGCACACACTCGTTTCAAGAGATTGAATAGATTAACTTATTGGGGCCAAATACATTGTGACAGAATGCAGTCATTTATGACAATGACTGATCACTTCCATGTTTCAAATCTAGCTGATATGCATTACCCCATTATCTGTTGATTGAAAAGTGTTCATGCTCATTTGAAACCTTTGATGAACTGACCTAATGGTTGCTATAGAAAACAAAGTGAATAGGTAAAGCTATAACACTATAAAGCACATTTGTTATGTGATCCAGATGATTGTTACTGTTAGTCTAATAGTTGCTGTACTTTCATTACTTTGGGATTCAAAATGATCATATTGTTGGCAAATAAAAAAATATTTATTTCCTATTCCCCTGTGAAATAGCTATACTTGTATTCACAGATAGAGCTAATTATTCATGCCGTGTCTGGATGGAAAAACTGAACTAATAATAAGAAACAATCAAAACAAGGACAAATTCAAAACATTTTCAGACATACATGACAAAAAAGTGGCTTTGTAAGAAAAGCCTATAGGTGGCTAGAGGTGCATACAGTATGTTGACTTTTAACTTATGACTGACGTTTAGCACCACTGATGTATGAAAATGTCTCCTGTAGCAGTTGATAAAATGGAAACTTGCACTTAAACACGTCACTTAAATAATAAGATTTCTCAAACAAGAAAGCTTAGTTGGGCTTCCTTTGTCAGTTTATTTCAGTTAAACACACTGACAGCTGCTAATAAGTAAAGTCCAAATCAAGTCCAAAACATTGCAATGACTAAAAAATAAATAGCCATCAGCATTTTATTCTATTCCTGATAAATTCAAACAAGGAACATTTTGTGTTTGGGTCCTTTAATGAAATACAGTTTGTCTTATGGAACAGATAAAATCAGTTTATACTCTAATCCATCCACTTAAACTGGATAATGCACAAGACTGTATTATTTAGGAGAGAACATTGGATCTTGAGCCCCCACATCTATTCTCTTTAATTTGTCTAGACCAGTTGCAGGGTTTAAAAACTGTGCAGCAGTGGGATAGGAGCCAGATTAAATATTTTCTTCCTAAAAAAGAAGAAACCATGTGCTTGTCAAGGTGGCCTGAGGACAAGTCTGGATAGGATGCAAAACACAGGTACTGACTGGAACACAGAGCATCTTTATGCTGCTCATTGCTCATTTGAGTCCCTAGGTCTGGATTTTGCTTTTCTTTGGGCATTTAAAACGTATGCGAATAATAAAGATGACTAACAGTAAGTTCCTTCTGGTATCTTTTATTAAGGTTGACTGTGGCATACCATGATAAAAACAGGGAAAGGTGTAGAGAATCACAATGAGATCAAATGTCCCAGCTCTATAGGTGCAGTGTGTGCTCAAGAATGCCTAATAATTTGGATAGTTGTACGGTCAAAGCAGGGATAAATGCATTTTTTAACTTTGTGATCAGTATAGGATTACGGATACACAGTGCTAAATAACTACTTTAACTGGTCTCATACTCTGTTATAAACGTTAAATGACGAGACTGTTAATTATGATACAAAATTTTAACAACCTGTCATAATGAAATTGTAATCATATGTAACTGACATTTGATCTGAAAAAGTGCCTGTGCAGGACACCCTCTGCCAATGATCAAACTAAACAGGAGGTTTGTATTTCAGAAGAGAATACATTCCTAATTTGGATGGAACAGAGTGAGTTCATGGTAAAAGCAGGGAAAGATGTAGTGGAGTACAGAGAGATCAGGGTAAAAGCGGTGGAAGGTATAGTGGAGCACAGTGAGATCATGGTTTAATAAACACAGTGAACCTCAGGGGGCAAATTTAATCATAACATATCCCATGGGAAACCATGCATTACAAAAGTGACATAAAATTAGAGATTTACTGGCAGAAATAAGGGATGAGTTGGATAATACAATTAATTAAAGAATTGTGTTAAACCTGTTTAGGTCCAAACACAGATTCAGCTCTGCGATCCAGACATTACAGGACTGAACCTGGGTAACAACACTACATGACCATAACAACATCACATCATTCTTTTCAACTACTCCTTTAGTGTGCTTTACAACGATTTCGTTCTGCTGGAAATATTGCCCTATGCCAGTAAATATTTATATCTCAAGCACTCCCAGCCCAAAGCTGACCATGATTTACTTCCTCAGCCCTTCACGAACATTAGGCTTGGGTAACAATTGATCAATGTGTTTATATGTATGAAAATAAATGTCTAACAGGACTGCTTTGAAGTTCTGTTTTTGCAGTGGTTTAACCTGGCTGTGAGTCTGATTCCTGTGCACATTCTCCTCACCCCTCCCCACTCTCACTGCTTCCCAACACCTAATTGAGTAGTTCAGAATAACATGTATCCACCAGGAAGTTCCCATGCACTCCTGCATATGGCAGCATTTAAGGGGTTCTTTTTAAAATGGAATTTCAACTTAATTTTGCAGCTTAATAACATTTAAATACTCCACAATACAATAAAATTAGAAGATGGGCAAGGAGGGGGCTGGCCACCCAAAATTTTGGGCGAAGCTTTTTGCTACCTCTGTTACAGAAAAGAAACACTGGGGAAAGTGTTCTGGCTCAAATGTCTGCCTCTCGTCCAGTGTTAAAATGATGTGTCTGGCACACAAAAGCCTACAACTATTTTATGAACACAAACTTTTTTTATAATTCAATTTGGCTCGGTTGTGGCAAACAAAAAATATTTTCAACTACCAGTAAATTAAGTTAGAATAAACCAAGTTTAACACAAATTTGTATAAGAAACTTTATGACAATGTTTGGCAAATGCTACTGCACCTCTCTGATCTTAAGAGACAGAGTTCTTTTGCTTTTTCATAATGATTGTATAGTTGACAATCAGACTGCAGTGTTCTAGCAGGAAGTCTTGTTGGCAAAAGTCTCTTTGGTAATCTCTTTCTTGTCGCTTTCTCACACCATACAATGGACAAACATTAAGTCTTAACACAAAGCATGGAGTCCTAAAATGAAAATGTTAAAGTTCTCTGGAAAGATCAGGATCTTGGCTTCTCTTGTTCCAGGTATGAAGAGTTCTTTGCCTTGATGTCAGCACAAATCACCTTCAAATCTAGTTCCTGTATCAACTGTGTCCTGAGCCCTCTGATTGAACATAAAAGTCATTTTCCTTATTTAATAGCAAACGGTGTTAGGAAAATGCTAAAAAAACTAAAGGCCAGCAATTAAAACCACTGCCAAACTAATAGATTGGTAATTCAGCTTTAGTCCACGTGCATAGGACATGTTCCTCTAATGAATAACAACTGTCGAGTGATTATAATTCTTCGCTCACAAGCTAATGATTCAGATACTTTCCTTTGCAAACTGCTGTTTGTGGTTTGAAGCAGACTCCAATTTTCCCAGCAATGAAAATATAGTTCTCTTGGACAATTGTTTTAAGGACTGTCTTAGTAAAACAAGCCATGAACAGTACATCAGCACATCAGCAGAGATTTAATATGGAAATTATTACTGATGTCTTATTCTATTAATATAGAACGATAAACACTTTTTTGAGTACTTAAACTGGAAGACCATTAAAAATTATACTTAGCAATTATTTACTTCTTGAGAATAGTGATTTATTCTATTTAAGCATTAGCAGAATTAAAACCAAGATCAATAAGAGTCTCACAGCTCGAGAAAATAATTGTCAGAATTAAGGATTTGGTAAAATAGTTTTTAAGGTGTTAAATAAATGCATTCAAAGTAAAAAATCAAATGCTCAATGCAAAGGCAATTGTATCATGTTTGACTGATACAGGTGAGATACAGGTGAGCATTGTCCTGACCAGGTGACCAGGTGATAGGGAGAATGACATAAAAAATTATGCATTTCTGTTATGATCTGCAATGGCATTTGATATTTATATTAATCTGAAAGTGCATTTCCTGAGGCGGATGTAGTAGTTTGAAGGGGTCTAAAACAGCTCGTTTTACCTTTCAGTAAAGCTAAATGCAGTAGGTGAGAGGCCAGAATGGTTTCAGTGGCAATGAGTGAGTAATTAAAAGCTATTCAAAAAAACAGAGATAACTCAGAGCAACATCTGTCTTTGATGGCATCTGGAGAGCATGGAGCTCCAGATGTATCTTGTTTCGTGCCAGCTGAGGACTTCAATCAAACAGCAGAGCTGCTGGAAGATGTGAAGGCAGGTGAGAAAGGGCAGGGGGTTGGCACTGCCTTCCTCAGTCTACTTAGGTCTGCTACTGCCACATTAAAAATACCCTAGACTGAACACCCGGATTCAATGAAAGGACAATAAACAACCTGGCATTCAGAATTTAAGATATTAGTGTTTGAATGGCATTTCACAACTGAGTTAGCCGAGAATAACAAATCATTAAAAAAAATAAAAAATCGAATTTCCTTCAGTACTACTCTTAATGCTGTTCCATTATGCTTCTGGCAGCTTTAACAACAAGAGCTCTCTCTTTCATTTCAGAAATGATCTCTGAAAGATTCATTCTCTGCTGCAAAGGATGCTTATATTCCATCTTAATAGTGCATGCTAGTTATGTTGTTAAAATTGTAATGCAATGTACAGTACATTGGTTAATAAACCAGGTTTAGAGACACTACTTTTTCTTACCAGTAGGAGGAAGCAGCACCCACAATTGTAGAGTCCAGTACAGTGCTTACCTTTTTCTGGAGATAGCAAATTGTACAAAATCATTTTAAGCTGCTGGCAGTGTATTCAATAACTGCAAAACTCCCAAACATTTTACTTTGCATATTTGAGTGGAATTTGAACCCCTGTGGAAACCTAAACTATTTTCCTGACTGGGAGAAATTAGTCAGACACTGTGAGAGCACGCAGGCAAAAAAGGTAGAGAATCTGCCCTTTGTTTGAAGTTCTGTGGTCGGGAGCTCTTGATAAGTTTCAGAGTCTCATAAAGACAGCCCACGCAAATCAAAGTGGAAACTGAAAAGCTGCTTGTGTTGAATATAGATTTATGATATGCAGGCCTCTGTAACTTAGGGAAAATATAGAAGTAATGTGAAAATGTGCTACCAATATTTACACACTGAAACAGAGCCTAGAAATATTGCTTCTAAGACACAACAAAAGCACTCGTTTCTTAAGTGGTTTAGAGAAGAGAGATAGGACTGTGTGGTGAAGACTAGACAATATCTGCATCAGGCTGTGCAGGGAAAGAGAAGTGAGCTCTCCGAGGCTCAGAGTTACTATTTAATTGAAAGGCTTTATGAATTACTATTTAATACCAACATTTTTCATCTGAGTGGATGGAGAAGAGTATGGATTTAATGCAATATACAGATAAAAACATTGCATTAATGTAGTCGATACATTTTCCAAACCAGAGCAAAAAAACGTTTTACTTATTCCATAACACTTTGACTTTCACATAACTACAACTTACCTTCTTAGAGGTAGGACTTAAATGGAAACCTACAGTACCTTGCAGAATGTCATATCAGACTTTTAAAGAATATAACCTTTTAATTATTTAGAGGTAAATGAAGAGAGAAGGCAGAATGGGAACAATTTGATCTCTTTAATTAAAGATCTACATGTATGTTTCATAAAATTCAAAGCTATTAAATAGGAACAATTGGAATGTTTTCTTTAAACCTTGGAACGGAGACAAAGCCTTGAGAAGAATGACAAAGATATCAATGGATACAGCATATTAACTTTCTGTTAGAGCTACATACTGAGATAAAAACAATTTTGTACTACATTGCAGGACTGAAACTTATCAGAGAATGTTTGCAAATACTACATCTTGTGGTATTTCTCCTTTCAGCCTTTCAATTCCAAAAACTAAACTTTTCTCAAACAAACTGAAAACAGAATCGCTTTCAAATGTTCTGTTTACTGCTCCACATCACACTTAGTTGAAAGCCTCAGTCTTTAATAGCACAGAACAGACCAAGGCTTGCCAGCAATACTTAAACATCACAGGATGGATTTTGAAATCTTGAAGAACTTTTTACATGCCCTGCTTTAAAAAAAAAATAGCCAATTCTCAACAAGTCTACAATTATTTAAAATTCTGAATTGGAAGGCTCTACTACAGTGTGGTTATTTTAGGAATGGAATATTCCACTCTAGAATAGTCCAAACAGTATCCTGAATACTATAATCCATGTAAAACAACTTAGATTCTGGCAAACAAACAGGTCATGTTAATATTCAAATGGTGAAACCTGAACTCTGAACCAGCGATAAATTGTTTTTTAATGCCTCCAAAAAACTTGTGATTTCTTATCTTAAATCAGAGTGATACCTGTATCTTATAATACAAAGTGTACCTGGATTAAGTTTTATTGATAAAAAGGAGAAAACATCAGGTGCATTAGTTAACTTAAAAATTAATCTGCTTACAATATATAACTTTAGGAATGTCATAGAGTTGCCTTATTGACTGATTTGACCTCAAGTTTACATTTTGAACTCTTCAGTTAGACAAAATATGGAGAAGAAAAACATCAATTGAACCAAGAATTTCAAACTGTTTGACTGACTGGAAACAATTGCTCCTTATGTTGACATTGAAGGTGACACCTTATTCTCTGTGTTTCAAAATGAGTAGGAGAGGGCCTAGAGAGGGAGAAAAACAGAAAAGGGAGTGCAAGTAGGTTAAATATGAAGGAGTGAAGGGAGATAGAGGATGAGAATGATAGAGGGAGAGCAAGACAAAAGAGGAGAGAAGTGTAGTCTGGGGAAGTGGATGGGGAAGGGTTTGCACTGTGAGGTGCCCACGTGGGCAGAGCCCAAGTTGGTCCAATTGCTGTCCTGCGTGAGGGATTAAAGGGAAAGGGCTGGGATATAAATTTCTATGCAGGCTGACAGGTTGGGGCTGTTGTGAATTCTCGCAGTGGGAAGTCTGGCGGTTCACACAGACGCCCAGCCATGTTAAAAGCATTGTGATCCCAGTAGGGGGCGATTGTTCGTAGAATCTCAGAGAGGAACAAGACCGAAAAAAAATTGCTGGTTTCAAAATACTTTGATTTAAACTGCTTTGTTTTTGAATGTTGTTATATATAAACAAAGACTCAATCATGGTTAATTGGATAAGGCTTTCGAAAACTAATGAATTTGACTGGTCTGTACGGTGTCTGTGTGAAACTGAGGCTATTAAACTCTGTGTATTCCAACTGTGTCTGGCTGCGGCTGCTATACATTAAAACCTCATTTTTAAAGTCATTCCCATAAGTTATCCATGGCAAATTTGTTCTGTAATTTTTCTTTCACCGTTCTGTGGTTTATCACCATTTGCTAAGGTATTTACGATACTTTACCACACTCTCATAATCTCAACCAGACCTGCTTATGCTTCAGTAAATTGTCATGCATCTACTTTTGTCCAGCAACTGTAATTTTCATCAAACTGCAGCACAATGCTCACTCTTAGACTGCAGAAAGAAAAAAAGCTGTTTTATTTGTGTCTGTGACACTGAAAGTCTTTTATAAATTCCATTCATGAAACTATCTATTGAAACACTACTGGGCTCTTAGTAAGATAGTGTCCTGGAAAATGTCTAAACAAATTGTTGTATGTGTTCCCAAGCAAAATATATGTAGACTTTGAAGAGAACATATACAGTACTTTGCTTCGGAACCGAATATGTAGCCCTGCAGATAGTCATGTTATCAGACATAATTTTTGTGCTTTTACAGAATAGATACACATGCACCAACCTAGTAGCCAAAATCAAATTTGTCAATTTTTTCATACTGTTGTTTTAAGGTACTTTTTTTATCTACATTTGACAGATTTAAATCTGTGTAGAAATAACAACACCTTAACAGATAGCACAATGTATTTGTCTTACTTTGCATGGTGAAGGTGCCATGGAGGCCCTGTGGTTGGCCCAGGGCTGTGTGTGTCTACAGTGCAGACTTGGAGCAGGACAGTGCCACAGCAGAGTACACTGGGGTTTGTGCACTAACTGCCCACAGAGTGCTGGAGGCTCAGGTTGCACATCTCTCAACAGCTCACTGTTCCACACAGGGGATGCACATGAGAGCAGGGGGTGCTGTCTTGGGCTGCCGACAAAGAGCTAATGTTTCACTACAGCTTTCCTGAGTACCCTCCATTCAACACCATTAAACAGCTTTCATTTCAGCTAATAGCTCCCACGGGAAAAAATGCAAGGTGCCAGACCAGCAGATGGACCAGACCTGACCAGGCCAGCACTATGTCAGTCATTCATTCTTTTTCTTACTGATGGTACAGGAATCCTGAGTGTCCTGCTGCCATCACAAATGTTTTCACTGTAGAGAAACCCCAGCAATTACAAGATTTCTTCCGTTCTGATACCAATGATAGTGAGTTACCTACTGTACTGTATCTGTAATCTGCAAAAATAGGTATTAACCTTCCTTTTTGAATTTTTCATGTAAGCACTTGCATGTACAGTAAGCTGAGGTTAGCCAAAGCCATAGCCAAAGAGTTTTTTTCTAATTAATTTCCACTATATATATATATATGTACCTTTTCCCAATAAATATAAATGTCAAATGCACTGTCAATGCACAAACATAGGCAGGCGATGGTGAGCTCTATAGGACTAACACTTATGGGGCAGAGGGGAAGTCTTCTATGCTTGTTAAAACATACAGTGGAAAGACAGTTTCAGAATGAGGTGATAGATTTGGTGTTGGGTTCAGATTTAAAGAAGCCAAGTTACTCCTCCCTATTTCTAAATTCAGTAATTTGACCGATACTGCTGCAGTGTTCAGATACTGAACTATTTAAACACATGGAGAAACTCACGGGCAAGGGGTTGAAATTCTGGTCCACCAGATGGTTGTATCCATAGTCAAAGAAAGAGTGTCGGATGACAACGTCAATACCCTCCATTGCAGACATGCCAAGAGTGTTTAGCCACCTGCACAAAGGAGGGAATTTCAAGGTAAAACAATATGCCAACCACACACCCAGCCAGCAGACATACAGAGTGAAAAAACAAAACAGTCTGCAGGGTAACTGTAGGTCAAGGGTAGACTTAGTCAAACAAAATAAAAGTTAAGTTAAACATCAGCAGCTATGTTGGCCATATGAATCTCTTCTTATAGAAGTAAAACAGCACATGACATCCTGTACACATTTCATACCCTTAACACTTTGTTGTATGAAAATAACGGATAAAAACAGGATGGAGAAGGAGGCACAAGATGACTAGACAGACTTTGAGAGGCTCTATGAGGTTATAATAGGGTGTGAGCAGTTGAAAAGGTGCACTTACAGAAAGCCAGCTGCATAAGTATCGGACAGATTGTTGGTACCCCCTGCCCAGGCTGGCCCCACACCACCAAGCCAAACCTTCTTTTCAGGGGCATGTGTCTTCACCACCTATGAGTTAAAGGGCATACAGTAGCTAGATGTTACATCTTTGGGAGTACTCAGTCTTTTCCAGTACTGTATACAAGGGGCACAAAGAAAGCAGACAGGTAGATATAGGACTCTTAACCAGGGAATTCATTTGAAGGAAACAAAAATATATGTTTTTAAAAAGGTTTGGCAACAGACCTTTTATTTTCCATAAGAAATATTCTCTAGGAATTTTAAATAATCAAAATGTGGACTTTTATAATAAGTCTTAATGGGAAAGCAGAGACCCTCAAAGTACTGTAGTATAAAATTTGCTATTTAAGGGTTATAAGTACTGGACCTCACTGACCATATGCTAGAAAGGCTATATAGCTATTTGATTTTCAAGCTTTTAATGATATTGTAGGATGTTTGAGAGTAAACGTGTTTACTCCATTCACCGTGTGGAGTAAATTTCAGTTAATCCAGTTCTGTCCATGCACATGATATTGTCATGGCTGCAAGCAATTAACACTGAGAAGGAGAGCTCCCATGCTTTTCTTCTCCAATACAGACACAGGGCATGAAAATTACAAAGAATAAAACAAAACAATGAATAATGTAAAGCTAGGCAGTCAAACACTACCACTCTCCCAAGAGAGTTTTTTTCCTTGAGAATGCATGTGCTGGAAAGAGGCACAGGGAAGGCAGAGTGTTTCACATCAGATCTGCCCTCTGATAGAACCTCCTTCCTTCAACAGCTCTCTAACTAAAATTGTCCTGGAAAAACCTTTTCTAAAAAGTCTGGAAAGTGATCAGTGAATGTGCTTGCAATTAGTGAATAATGTGATAATGATTCATTGCAGCACTGGGTGTGAATTGGGGTCACTGTGTCAATCTAACATCACAGGCATTGATTTGTTAATCACTGGTGCTCAAGGTTTGTGGAAGAGAATTTGTTCAGAATTTAAATATGTGTTATGGCAAGATTTATCAAGCATAAGGCTTAGAAATCTCTTCTTTTTTATTTTGTTTTTTGTTAGACATGTATGGGATTTTTCTTAAGGCCTCTCACTGTTGAATACTTGTAAAACTCTCTTACCTACAGTATAAAACACTTTGGAACCTAGTCAGTAGTATTATAATTAAGCTGTTAATTTAACAATTAGATCAACTAAGTAACAGAGCTCAGGCCCTCCAGGAACCAAGATAACAGGCCCTCCACAAACTGTTTTAAACATTTGTTCTGCAATTAGAAAAATATATTACAGCTAGTTCTGATCATTTCTTTGTCATGGTTTCCTGTGCTGCTCATTAGACTTTCCACATAGTTTCTGACTAGCAGCACTATTCCTGTGGTGAAGCAAGCTTATAAACCCTGTGCCACTCTGAGCGCTCAGCTCCCTGCCCATGGCACAGACCAGGCACAGCTTGTTATGGAGGTCTAGCAGGAAGCTTCCTGAAAGCCAATTAAGATATGACTAATGGGACTGCAGCACTAATTAGAACAGGGAGGAGTTTATTGAATCCATACTTTGGATCTGCTAATCTACTAATTAACTTGGACAAAACAAGTTCAGATTCATGGATTGGCACCAATAAAATAGGATTTACCTTTCTAGATCTGTAGGTCAACTCATCTGTTTAGAATTAGACTATAACACAGAGGATGAATTACAGATAGGAAGCTTGCAAAGTACAGATTTTAACCCATGGAAATTAGTATAGCAACCATCCATTAACAGGAAGTCACTTATTCCTGATAAATTTGCAGCAGCTTGGAAGAAAATGTTGCAAGCCAGGAATAAGCCCTGGATAGAATGACAGTGCATCACAGGCCATGTGCACACACAATCACAATTAAGAGACATCAATTCATGTAGCCAGAATGCTTTGGGAAACCAAGGCTGCCAGAGACAACCAGCTTGTGTTCTGGATAAAAACTACCTGTATTTATTTAATAAAATGTCTCCATTTACCTGCAACAAACTTCAGGTTCACTAATATAAGTGACATTAGATGTGTATAATAGAAGCATGCATGTACAAACTTCTTTCTTCCTTTCTGTGTAATGTTAGGCAGTCTCACCTCCAGCACCTTGGTGATCTGCTCCCTCAGAGTGTCCAGCAGCCGGGTCTTCATGAAATCAGCCACCTTTGCCACGCGCCCATCAATGTAATAACTGTGGGACATAGACATCAAAAGCTTATAAAAATTAGCAACTAGCGGCACATACTGTATTACTCAACTGTACTTTGCCGAAAAGGAACAGAAACTACAGTACATCTTTAAAGTTCTAACTGTGAAATAAAATATCTAGATTCCCAAAAATATAATTGATATTACACAAATTAATATCAATTATATTTATAATATAATATAATATATATATATAATATATTGAAAATACACAGATTTAAATGACAGATTTACTCCCTGATGTAGATTTAGGTGTCAGGGTTTGGAGACAGATGGAAAAAATGGTAACTAGAAGTAGCCCTGAGCAGTCCCTAGAAGCAAATCCAAATTTGTTAAAACATTACTAAAGCACCTCCGCTATCAATTAATTATTGTCACATGTCACTGAAGTGACAGAACTGCGAATCTCCGAACAACAGCAAATCTCTAATCCTTCAGTGTATTCCTAACAGTAGAAAAGAAGGCCTTTTACTTTTTTAATTTACTTCTTTAACTTGTTTTCCAGCATTATCTAGAGATATTTCACTAATAGAAAAGCAATTCCTAATGTAAATAAAAAACTAAAGCAGGATAAACGTTTGAAGAGGAGTACAGGTTTCAGTATCACAATTTCAAGGAGTACCTTACTGGTCATCACAGGCTAAACTTGCAGATATGTCACCAAGATGCTAAAGAAACACAGCTAACGAGAAAGCTTTCAAGAATAATTCAGGCTACCTATTGAGCTGTAGAATTTATTACATTAGTTGCTAAATAAAAGATCAGTACCCACATTGAAAGGGATCTAGTCACACACTACTTTGAACTTATTTGTTATGTACTGTATGTCTCTTATTTCCAGGTAAAGTCTAGAAGCATGAGGTCTTGAATTGTATTTAAGGTGAAGGTAAAATATGTTACCATATGGTTTGAGTTTTGTTTTCTCTCTATGTGACACCCCCTTTTAATTGGAGCCAACCCCTGCATTAATTTGTTTAATGAGTCTGCAGCTTGAAATTTCAAAGGCAAATGTGTAGATAGGCAAGGGCTCCTGTTGTTCTCTTAGAGCTGAACAAGGCGGGGGACCTGCAAATTGCAAAGGCAAATTCAACACTGCTTCAATTTAGTACATACTCCCTAATTACTCTTAAAGAGCCTTTATTGTGAAAAATCACATTTCAGTCATCTAAGATGCTGCTCCCTGCCAGCACCTCTGAGGTGTATATAAAAGCAAATTATCGTATGGGTAAAAAGTCAGTACATTTAGGTAGGTAACAGCAAGGAGCAGTGTATAGGGGTTCCGGACTGCAGGGTCATGGGTTCAAATCCCAGCTGGGATGCTGCTGTTGAACCCTCGAGCAAGGTACTTCACTTTATAAATAGGACAAATGGGTCTCCAGGTCTGCAGTGTAATAAGAATTTGTTCTCAATTGACTTACCTGCTATAATAAAGGGAAAAAAAAAACAAATGTGAAAAATTAATAGAGGAGCTGAAACCTGCTCTGGGTTAGGTTTAGGGTCAGCACTGCAGAACTTTTGTCAATGTAGAATTGTTCACATCAGGTTTGTATTAACACCAGGTTGACATATGGAAAGCAAATTACTCGGACTGGCCATAACGTCAGTACTGTATCACAAGCTGCAGTCAAAAATACTTTATGTTTGAAATTACAATTTACAATTTCAAACAATTTTACAATTCTAAAATGTTACATAAAAAATGTTTGCAGAAAGCACTCAGATTCACTGTAATTCTTGTCTTATTCAAGTTATGACTTTTTATAACATGCGGACTAGTACAATGAATTTCCACTCAAGTTTGTTCAAAGACATTTTTTCTCTCTACTTTCAGTATTAGAAGAACCATATTTAAATTGACAAATTGCTAAATCTCCCAATGAAATTCAACATATTTAAAAGTTTAAAGGGTTTATGGACATTTTGCCAAGAAACTATAATATCAATTATTCATTTTGATTAAAGTTTGTGTTTCCTTGTGCAGAAAAGCTCACTTTAAGACTAGTGACTCACGTTAAACGTTAAATAAATGTGGGTCATTCAACCTCAGACTTACAGCCCTGCTCACACTATTTAATTGACTCAAAAATCTGATCTACTGTACTATTCTAGAGGATGGGTGGATGTTGTTCAACAGTTAAATTACCAAAAAGTCTTAAAAACAGTCCATTATTATGTGTCTTTAGTAGACTGTAGTTTAGCTCTTGTTTAATCTATTTGATATATTTGGCTGTTTTGAAATCCCTGACATTCATATAATTTATACAGTTTACAGGGATGACATTGGCTAGGAAAGAAAGGTTATTGAGAGGAGAAAATTGTAAATTAACTGAGTATAACATTTCTAAAAGAACTGTGTACACATGTATTCAAAACTGTGATAACAATTGTTATTATCATTGTCATTCCTGTAAAGTGTAAAAAGAAAGGAACATCATCAGAAGCTTGCATCAGAAGTCAGAGTCAGTGATGAGAACAGAGCTGAAACCACACAGCTGAACCAGTCTTGACTAATGGAGACAAATATTTCCACATGTATAAACAATCCCGCTCAAAGCTGCACAAGGTGAAAAGGCACACAAAACCATACGATTTTAAATCACATGATATGGTTGATCATTGTTAAGCTTTTTAGGGAAACGGCCATATGACTTTTAAATGGAACAGGTACTATATTTACTGAAATGCACTGAACAGCAAGAATGTTGTAAACAGATCGTATTATATGTTTCCTAGAGAGAGTTGTAATTAGGTCTACATTATACAAGAACATTCCACATTTTAACCACATGAAAAAAAAAATGAAAAGCAGGGCATTGCAGGCTCCACAAATTTTATTTGGTGTTGTAGTTGTGAACTTTCTTTTTAAAATTGTATAAGCTTTGAAGATACACTTTAAATAATCTGCATCTCCTCATGTTGTATGATAGCAAACTTTATTTGTTAAGGTTCTCTATGCATAACTGGAAGGTTGTGGGTTCAAATTCCAGGTGGGATGCTTCTGTTGTAGCCTTGAGAAAGGTACTTCACTCAAATTGCTCCAGTTAAATAAGTAGTGGGATAAATGGGTGCAAAAGTAAGATAAAGAGAAATGGATAAAACATCAGTCAAATAAATTAGTGGTAGCAACTTTAAATGACCTGTTAAAACTGAATGAAACTTGAATAACCAGTTGCAATTCCCTCATACTGTACAGTATGCATTGAGCTGCTCTGCATAGACAAAACCCTGTAATTCTTGGGATCTGCCAGAGAATCTGTATCAGTCTGATGCCTGCTCAACTGAACAGCAGAGTAAGAAGATACCCAGCTGTACTGAGACAAATTAACAGAAACAATTCCCTTGAGAAGAAGTGCACTCGACGAGGTGCAAATGCGGTGAAAGTTCAATCTTCTAAGAATTGACCTTTAATCTGCAAGACTCCTTTGTGAAGATAAGATTGCTAGAATGAGTAGGGCCACAAAGGAAGGTTTGTTTGTGCTCTGACTGTCCTCCTACATGATTTAACACTAAAGGAACAACATAGTTCCAGCCTCCCTGCAGCAGGATTCATGCACATTAGTTACACAAATATGACAGAAGTTGATGAAAGAGGATTAGCTGATGAGCACAGGTAAATGCAACAGGATAGTCAGATAATAGTTACTTCAACTCACTTTGACTACCCTCTAATCTATCCAGGAATGTGTCATACACGTGAACAGCTATAATGCATACCTCTCATTTCAAAATATATCCCTCACTCCTTAAAAGCCAAAGAACTTAAGGTGGAGTCTGCTGTATTTCACCCTTCTTTCCTAAAACAAAGACACCACCATTTTAACATTGCAGTACTTTCAAAGATTTGCAATGGTCTCTATGATAGGAAAAAGCAGTAATGACACAATTCTACAATAAAGCCAGTATGATATTGCTATGAGATTCCCCTGCGTGGCTAAAAGAAACTTTAAACATTGCAGGAAGATCAAAACATTTAAATGCAAAGCATGGCAGTCTGGTTTTCAGATAAAAAATCAGGCATAATTCTGACATCAGTAAAGGAGGTCTGGTGTACTGTGATTAACCATGAATTAGGGAAAGCACAGGCAATGACAGGCAGTTTCCTGAATGAGGTACACTGAACTGATTCTGTAACTGAGATGGAGCTAGAGGGAGCAGGCAGTGAAAAACAAGTGTAGTTTAAACCTGCAGAGGTAATGTAGATAGAAACAGCAGTTCCAGGTCTGAACAGCATGTGTACAACTAGGCTGCCTCCACCTTCCTCTTGTAATAATCCTGATTGAAATAAATAAATCTGGACACGGCCTTGCCCAGAGGCCTGCTCGTTCAGGGTTGAGAAAGTGCCTCCTCCCTCCTTTTGCTATCTATTGTACACATGCTTCAGTACGTTTTAACATCTATTTGGCTTCAGCAAGCAGCTGTTTTATAAATGCAAAGCATGTATGATAAACCACAAAAACAGGCAGTCCGTATTATCGACTGGCAAACATTTAACAACGCAGAGCTGAAAGAAGTGCATATTTAGACAATCTTACATGTCTGGAAGAGACAGTGTTTTGGGGCAGACTGAAGCCATTTCCTGAAACAGCTGTTTTTGCTATGGTCTTTAGTTCTTGGCACATTATAATCTACTGCGTATTTTACTGCATTTCCAATAAATGTAATGTAATGAGATTAAAGGAAAAGACCCCCAATTAGAGGCCCAGACAGCTATGCACAGCAGTCAGATGCTTACAGCAGCCTGAGAAGAGCATCTAAATGTTATATTTGGAGACAGGTGTTTGCAATTATGAACTCATTTAAACACGGGGCACGCAGAAAACTGTGCATTTATCATGTCAGATTTGCATATGATACATAGGGGCACACTATACCAAATCTGTACATAGGTTTAAGACTTTTTTATATAGGTTGTGGCTTTTTGAGAGCTGGGATCCATCTGAATATGCTTAAAAAGACTTTAACTTTAAAAATGGAAGATTTCCATTTTTGGTCACTTTAAGCATCACTTTGATAGACCTTCACAGACAGAGATACACATGGAAGACCACATTACAATGAGAAGAGAAGGCCTAACACTCATATTCCTGTTGAGAAAACTAAACAATAAAATGGGTGCCAGGTGTGTTTTAAATAATTGTTTTCATTGATTTTTAGTGATTCTTTGCCAAATTGTTTTAAACAGCTGTTGTGGAATGGTTGGTCACAGCTGTACAGTGAAACAAGGTGTGTGTGTTGGGTTTAGTGAATAGCATTATTCTGTGAGAATTAAAATAAATAAGCTGTGGTTTGGAGGATTTTTTAAAGATCTGAACAGCACAACAGTGCAGGCATCTTTAGCACAGACAACACCTTCAAGAACTACAGTAAATATCTCAATGCCTGATTTCACAGGTTAAAACAAAACTTTTTAATAAACAAGCTATTGATGTTTTTAGGAGAACCTCTGAGGACCATTTTGTTAGATATATCTTCTCTTAAGCTTTGTGAAAGGCCTAGACTCAGCTAAATCCATTTAGAAAATCTCAGATCTATGCTCATATGACAATAAACACTATATTAGTGTTTGTAAATCAAAAAGGAAATGCTTAAAAGCACTTCACAGGGAAATAAATCAGAGTGAAAACACTTTCACATCAGAGGCCCCTTTACACTTTTATAATTTTCTTGTATATACTGTAATTGCTTTTGTGTATGAAAACGGTAAAAATATAAAGACAGAATACCTACTGTTGCCATGTAACTGCGTCTACTGCAGATCCTGCATTCTTCATAAACCTGTGAATTATAACATAAAAATAAACAATTATAATAAAAACACACTGTGTATTGAGAATTTAGTTTGGATACAATTTGAAAAATCATTTGAAGTTTATTACATATAACCTTAACAACATGCAACCTAGACATTGAACCAAAAAGTTATTTTCAAGACATTTGTTATTTATTCTTGAATTATGCAAACTAAAGACATGCTGATTCAATATATAATGTTGTGCAATATTGTTAATCATCCACAGAAGCTGTATTTTGTCTAGGGCAGGAATACAAACCTACAGGTTCCTACGGCACCTAGTGTGAAGCCCAAGTCAGACATCAAAAAACATCTTATGATCTTTATGTTTATAACCCCATGTCTTCCACAGAGACAGCTATCTTTTCTTCTGTGTAAACTCCGGTGAGTGTTTGAGCATGGATTGGGAATCACAGTCAAAGCAGAAATATCCTTATTTGGTAAGAAACTGTTTCAGCAAGAGGCACTGACAGAAGACCTCAATATTTTTAAGCAGACACTGCTGGATGCAGGTTGTACCTAAATATTTGTGTACATCTGGTGAAGTGTCTGTTTCCTCTATGGAGGAAACAACCCATTCTTAACAAGCTTGATGCCTGATGGCACTTTCTCTCTCTCTCCTTCTTTGTTTCGCTATTTGTGCTGATGCTGGAGTTCAGAGCCCATATCCTCTGCTATTAATCATTACCATCTGATCTGAGACTGGTAGCAGCAAGGGGTGGCGTCAGAATATGATGAAGATCCATATCAAAACACTTGTGGTCATCAGTCAAGCTAGGTTCTATACAGACAACCACAGCCTTCCATAAGAAGAAAGTAGAGGGAGCTGAGGGTGAGTAATTTCTGTTGGCTTCTTCAACCGAGGCAATATCTAATTTTAAGATCTGCATGAGGAAACACTCCTGGCTTGTAGCAGTTTATGTAGAAAAAATTGATATTGCAGATTTTATTCATAGCTACAGTTTGGGCAGATGTTACTTGAAAGTATGTATCAATTATTTAAGATATGCAACAAGTTTTTATAATTAAACCCCTAGCTTTTTAGTGCAACTAAACACAAATTCGGTGTTACAGATTTCTTTTAAGGAAATGTTCATGGCCTATTTACTTCAGTTCCAACTGCTGACTGTTCACTTTTAATATCAATAGTGTAGTTAACACTACACTAACATATAGGTTTGATCTTTTCTATTTGCCTGGACATGTCTGTGAGAGGAAACCCTCATGAGTATATGACAGATTTATGAATGTTCATTTGCTACAGAAGGAGCATCAATTCCTAATTGTTGACTTCCTCAAACTGGCCTCAGAAATATACGGTCAAGGGTCATTGGCAATTACTAGATACAATATATACCAACATTCAAGCATTCTCCAGTGCCTGTATAAAATTTGCCACTGAAACAGGTGTCATTCTGTCTCTTGAAAGTGTTCTAGAAAGAAAGAAAGAACTTCAATTTGTGCAAAAAAGAAAATACAGATCTTTTAAGAAACCTAAAGCTATGTTAATTAAAATTGCCTGTATGTATTATTAAACCTTGTACTCTATGATATAATTGTCAATAGCAGGGCTATTGTGTGGCTAATAAATCATAAATTATTTAGGAAAAAAACATAAATGAGCTTATAAAAGCCAGAACTTTGTGAGTAGGTGGAAGATTTACTTTGTAAACCAAAATAGCCCACTGGGAATTGTTATTACCCCACAAATACTGTGTTTATTTGATTATTATTTGCAAATGAGACAAAATGTAAAAAGATTTGTGATGATACCAAAGGAAATAATCTTAATTTGGGAAGCAAAATAATGGGAGTTGAACATGATTAAAAATGGGGAAAACTGAAAGGGTCTGTATCTGTAAGAAGCTTATTTGTTGCCATGTACAGTACATCAAATGAGTGTTCTAGTTTTCTCATGAGCTCTCCAGGTTTTTTGTGTTTGGAGCTAAATCCCTTTGCTGGCCTCTCTGCTATCCCAGGCTTCCAGGGTGAAGCGGAATTCTTCCTGTCAGAGGTTTGCCCCGGCAAGAGATAAGACCCCAGATAAGGGCCCTACACAGGTAATTACTAATTACAGAGTGCACCTGTGATTAATGAGGGGGCTTGAATGGACAACAACTCAGGATGCTTGTAAATAGCTACATCCTCCAGCTCACACCTGTAGCATTTCGGCACATGCACACAGACTATAGCAGCAAAGCATAATGAAGACATTTCTCCACAGGTGATGGACACACAGAGTCAATAGTGCTCCACCTTTTCCCTGCAAGCAAAGGAAGGGATATTTACTTAAAGCATCAATGCTTTTCTCACCTTCTCCAAGCATGCCCATTAATTACAGGAGACTTTAGTTTAATGCTCTCTTTTCATTTGGCAGTGCTGCAGAAGTTAAGTGCTGACTCTTAAATCTCAGGGCTAATTCAATTTGCTTAAAGAAGTAGATTTCAAAGCTCACACCTGAAGAAGGCTCTACGGCCAAAATGTTGTGTTTTCTTTCTTCTCTTTTCAGCACGAAATAACCTATTACTTGTTAAATTTTATTAAGTACAATAACAGTATAAAAATGTCCCCTTATTAACCTAATTTCAATAACATGTTTTCCTAATAATAAATACTTAATTAACTTCTATTAAAAACAAATAACTCTTTCATAAGCAATCCCTCAACATACTGTACATTCTTATCAAAATATTATATTTAATCTAATCAGTTAATTGAAAATAGATAATAAGCTTTATGTTAGTAAAGATTTGGTACACGATAATAAGGTAAAGCAAATCCAAAATTTAGAGAAAAGGCACACGTTTCAATCCTTGAATCCTTGAATTGTAGTACTTTAACCTAATTTAGTCAATGACACTAAATCATTTCCTTAAAAAACTTATAAAGGTGTTACAGAGCTTTTGAATATGTTCTTGTAACAGCTTTTACAGTATGGGAGCTGAACAATCCTTTAATGAACATAAAATCTTCAACATCTGTTGATCAGCTCATCCTTTCCTGTAACACTGATCTGGGCTCTTTTTGCCTCCCTTTAGAACCATCTATCAATGCCTCTCCTGTCCGCCCTCCTGCCAATCAATACTACAGTTCCGTTCTTCAGCACTACAGCTTTTATGTGCTTGGTTGCCTGGACATGTCCCTGTGTAGAGGCCGCGATCAGTGAATATCAGGTTTATGTGGCATTCTCTCGTCACTGCAAGAGCATCAGCAACTGTTGTGAATTGCCTTAGATATGATGGTCTTATGCTTAAGACAACTAACCTAATCAGAACATTTTTCATATGCCAGAATCTGGACCAAAAAGAACACATCACATATGGGGTTCCCAGGACGTTCAACCTGAAACTTTACAATGCACTATCAAGATCTTATTTGGAATACTGTATTCAGTTTTGATTACACTATTATGAAATGGATTTTAAAGCATTAGTAAGAGTTCAAAGGGCACAAGAATGATTTCTGGTATACAGAAATTGCAGTAGCTGGTAAGCAGGCTGGTCTGGTGAACTCAGTTACTTAAGAAGTAGGGATTCCTCCAATACAGCACCAAAGCAGCTCCTCCCAACCAGTGGAAAGATCTACCTTTTCCTTTTGTTCCATACCCCACCCAGTCACTGCCATTGTAGCCAAGGAAGGCACTGAGGATTCCATTCCTCCAGCATATAAAAGAGACACCAATACACACCCAGCATACCTTTTCCTAGCATGTTATCTTGGCTGCAGTTTCAGTGACTCAAAAATATTTTTTCAGCTCCTCTGGATAAAACTGGAGACAAGTTCAGTGGCTGTTTCACGATGTTGTACACTCCGTGAAGACTAATGAAGACTAATGCTGTATTCCCACTGCTTTTTAAATTATGAAAGCAGATTATGAAAGTATACTGTATACAGTATATACTATACTGTATATTTAGATGGGCTCGTACTTTATGTTTCAATGCTAACTAAACCATGAATCAATCTCAAATCAAGTTTTCTGATGATTTAATGAATGGTTTAACAAAATAAACATAAAGTGTAAGATCTAATATTCAGAATAAAAGCTTTGCATATTTAGTAACATGTTTACATTGGGCGGTACATTTGACTCATTTAGCACTGCCTTTCAATCTGTTTCAAATAAAGAAATTGAAATAATTAAACCTATGTAAAGTCACTGAAAACTTTACCTAAAACCAAAGGCCTACCAGGTTGTGGATTATCAGTATTTAAAACCCTGATGTGTATGTTACAAGGCACATCTTTAAAAAATCTCATATTACAATACCAGTAAAGTATTTCGATTTACTATTCTATGGTTCACTAAAACTATAAAAGCTAGAGCTGGGGAGGTTGTGGGTGCACTTTACGAGGTGATGGAAGGAAAGAGGTCTCTTTTTTTGTTTTTCAGTCACATTCTTTTCCCATCCTGTAAGTGTCCAAGACCTGCATTCCATCCACAGCGGCATCAACTTCACTTGCTTGGTTATCATACAAGTACACAACTTTAACCATCCAGCTTCCCCTCTCTTTTGTATCAGATTAGCCTGCATGCAGGCCCTAAATGGAATGAGTCCCCAAAATGAAACAAAACTGCTGGTCGACCCCATTCAATAAGGGCAGGGGTAAAAGAGATGGGCTTGCAAAAATGCTCCATCTCTGCATACACAGGTGGAATATTGTTCTACCACATAATAAATCAAGCGACACTTTATTTAGCTGACAGAGTGTTTAAACGGTGCAGTCCTCCCAGGATTAATAGACTTTTCGATGTGAGATAAACATCTCATGTCTGGCGAGCAGCTCTGAGCAAGAGCCACCTTGTACTGTTTCCCTTTGAGGGGTCTTTTCACATACACTGCTTGTGCAGTGACCTTGACAGTGCCTGGATTGCCAGAGACAGGCTTCTAAACACACAGCACTCATTACCATATATCCTATAGCCTGCATTAGTGGGTTTATTATGTTATGCTTTAAAGCTTTTGCCTGACTATAAATTGCGATAAACTGAGTTGATGATGCTATGTGATCTGTAGTATGCCTTTTCACAGTAACTGTGATGAAAAATAATACTGCTTGTTACTTTTTTGTCCCTTCCACCTGGTGTTTTCTGAAATGCTAGCTAGAAGAGGATATGATCTGTTGACAAAGCCTTTGCATTTTGGGGTACTCTGGTCAGATTAACAGCCCTCAGATGAGTGCAGACACCAGATGTTGGACAATTTATGAGTCTTGAATTTCTTGGATCTGACCAGTGAAGATCATGTGACCAACACTGTACTTATAACACAAGAATAGCAGAGAGAAACAGAAGAAAAGACAGCGTGAGAGATTTCCAGAACTGCAAACAATCTTCACCACTAGGATTCCTCGATCACAAAGCAAAACCTAAAAAAAATCAGGTATTCAGTACTAAAGCGAGTGAACTTAAATTTGGGGAAAGGAGTTGTTTGTTTCTTATTTTCCCATGTAGAGATCTGTGTCTACATCTGAGAGTGCTAGAAGGGTCCAATGTTAGCAATTTGGTGGTGAACATTAGAGGCAGTGTTTTGGAATTTGAAACTCACTCCAAATGTGCATAAACTATAAATATTTTTTGTGTTTTGTGTAATAAGTCCTCATATTTTAAGATATGAGATATTTTAAAATACCTGGAGGTATTTTATTTTTCAATTTTTAGAAGTCCAAAACATACTGGTAGGGTAATTGGCTTTTGGGAAACTGGTCCTGGTGTGAGCGTGTTGGTGTGAATCTGATCTTCTTGAATCTGTTCTCACTAAGGTTTTGTATATTCTAGACGAAATACCACACACATGCAAAAGCCTTTTTTCACAGCTATCCTCAGAGGAGACTCACCCATCCAGTAGCAGAATGGCGTTTTTACGAGGCCGTCCAATATTGGGCCCATAGAGACTGGCACGGCTGTAATACCGCACAGACTGCAGCAGAGTCCGCAGGTGGGAGTAATCTTGTGCAAGCTGGCTGCTGTTCAGAGTGTGTGAAACCATGGAACGATAACTGTTGGGCTCTGCAAGGAGAAGAGCAGCGTTTCTATCACTTTATACCCCCTATATCTGGAAAAAAAGGTCTTCAGTGAGTAAGGAACCTGTCCTATACCATACAAACTTGACAACAAAAAAACAAGTGTGCACTGATCACAGTCTGAAGTGATAAAGTCCTGTCTCGCTACCTAAAATTAATTAACCTGTGCCCCTACCTTAAAAACTTCACTAGTCTCTCAGTTAAATTAAGTGTAGAAACTGATATACTGTACGTGTTACTAAGATCAGCCCCTGTTTTCTTAACAGGAAGCTGGACCTGGGGCTATGAGGGATGGTTTGATAAGGACTGTTAAAGAAGCCACTGTTAAACAAACTGCTGATTTGTGTTGAAATCTGCCTTCTCTCTCAAACTCCATTAAGGCCTCAGCTTTAAGCTATACTGTATGTTTAGAAATTGCTTTCTTTTGATTGTATTATTGTCATATGAACTGTGAAAATGTATGAGCTAAGACATTCAAAAGGAGGGTAAGGAAGCCATGTATTGAAACAAACAGCCTCTTTTGTCACATGGATGTTGACATTTTTAGTTCCAAAACCATCAAAAGAGTTGGTACAGAAGCTCTATTAGGTGCAAGCGTAGAGCATTCCAAATTTTATATACAATAAACTTATGACAGAGGAATAAATCAATTAATCAAGAGTTTTTTAATGACTTCTTGTGCACTTTAAAACCCTGCACAGCCCTTGAGGAAATTACTTTTTTCCATGTGAGTGAAAACTGGATATGTGGAAACCCTTGTTTGAAATAACCGAAAACAACATGTATATTTTCATTTGGGTTATTGCTGCTGGTTTGCTATGGTCTTCACAGCTCCAACATTCAGTATGCAGTGCAATGCAATTATCTTTATAAAACAGCAGAAATACAAATATTTGTACGCTTTCAAAATGCTTGAATTATGACTGTGTTTAATGTGTACAGTATAACAAAACATGTCCTAATCTTGAAATACAGTTATGACCTCTTCCCTTGCCCTTTAGGGTGATCAGACTTACCATTGCCAAGCTCCCAGGAGATGTTGTATTTCTTCCCAGCACTGTATTTGAGTAAAGTGAGAGCACTGGATCCATTCCAGGAGTTATCAGAGTTCCGGTGCAAGGCGTTCAGCCCAAAAATCAGGTGAAGTCCAGCACAATCGGCAAAGTTGTAGAGTTTGTCTAAAGACCTGGCTGGGAGAAAGCGAGTTGCAGTTGTAACTTTGTTTCTTTATTGTTGTGATCTTGTTGTCTAAAATTGATCAAGATGTGGGTCTGGGTAACCTCTACCTAAGCCTTTGCTTCTGGTGACCACCCCACTTGCCCACTATCTAATTTCAGGCATACATGATTACACTGTTGCACTATTGCACCATTGTGGTCACCAATTAGCTCAATAAAAATCATATGTGCAGTTTATGATGTAACGTCTTGATTCACTCAAACATATGCCAAGTATGTTTTTTTTTCATATAAAAAATTCCCATTGTACAGGATACATTGCAGGTGAACAGGACTGTTTCTCAAGTTATAAATGTAAGACACAGCTTGAGTTTTTAAAAACAATGGCCTGCTATTTTAAAAACATCCAATAAAATAGGTAGAAATAAAATGACACTAAGAGTAAGAGAGCACATTGCGTACTGTGGGAATGTGCGCCATATGTAGTTTCACCAGGGCCTCCTGTTGTGGTTTTTATTGGTCTGAGAGTCTATCTAGTTGTCTGATTTCTGCATCACAGTAGGCTTCTCTTGTGCTATTTCCTAAGTAATGGATTTTTCAAAGCTGGGCTTTTATGACCAGCTATTGTTTTTAAGAGATTCCAGAAGAAGTAATAATCCAGACAAGTCTGATTTACAGTATTCAAAAGACATTTGTGTCTGAATTAGTGTTTCCACCTGCCCAGATTTGGCTTGGACAGAAATTGAATTTGTCATTAATAATGCCTGTGCCAGGAGGGACATATAGGGTCATAACAACCCAAGGCAAGGTCCCTGTGTCATATTACTTGATGGAGGGAGTTCAGCAAGCACTTGTCTGTGTATGTGTAAGGTGAATCGATACAACCATAGTAGACATAAACAATAAATCATTCAATATCCATGAGAGCGCTTTAATTCAGGTTTTGCAACATTAAAAATTTCATTAAAATACCTTTAAACTATATTAAAAATTATATCCCCCATATCAACAAAAAAACATGAGTAAAAAAGATTTAAATCATTTTTATTAAAATAATTTATTATGCATTCTTGAAGTTCTTGAGCGAAATTTCTCAGTGCTCCTACATTAGACAGATCACTTGCTTTACTGCTTGACTGGGTACTGGACTGCAGTACTGGGTACCCTGTTTGGTACGAAATGAAAACTATGCGCACATTGGTATATTATTAATGACACTGTCTGATTAACAATTGAAAGGAGTTAGAAGCCTTGTTCATCTTCTCCGAGTTCTTTATGAATTATAAAATTTATTGAAATTACTTAAATAATGAAGGAATGCTATCTTCAACATGGAAGATAGCTACTGGCATGAATAGACTGTGCAAAATGTAGAACAGTATGATGCAGTCCCAAAATATCTGCTTGGTGTTAAGACACAAGTAATTATAAAATCCATTCTGATAAATTAGATGAGTTTGACCCTAGAAGCCTTCAACAAACTGTGAAGATCAGATGGTTAAATGAACAATGTCATAGTACAACTGGCATACTGCTGGTGAATACCATCTTCCAACTGAAGAGGCAGAGATACTGTATTTGGGCCATTTATTCAGAATATAAGAATTCTAATTTGAATGCCACTCTATAAAATAAGACATGGCCTCACATCACACAGAGGTAAGTGATTGACAATAACTTGGAAGTGTTGAGAATCACACTGGGTAAAGTGAAAACACTAACAACCGACAGAGCAGTGTGGAAAGAACTGTCTGCCTTACAGTATGTGCCACAAAGACTCAAGAAGAAATAAATGTAATACAACCCATTATACACAGCCAACAGCAAGCTTCTGAAAATACTCCTGGCATTGCATTATAACCAATAACCCATTTCATGCTATGAAAATGTCAGTTCTAGTTCAGGTTGAGTTGTATATGTAAATCATATCTAACAGTTTAAGAAATCTGGAAAAATGAATCATATCAAATCAAGTTTTAAAAATCTGGAAATAATTTAAGAATAATTATGTTTCCATAACTAAAATTCCTTAGTTGTTTATTTAATAACTTCAACAGTATTTGTGGCCAAGTGGAAAAAATGATGCTAATTACAGATACTGAGTAAAAGCGTTAGAGGATTTTCATCAGTGTTTCACTGAAAAGACCCAGATCAAGTAATCTCATAACAATCTAAAAATGAGGCTGTCTTAACCCTTTACTCGTACAAAATGTCAGATTTATAAGTACCATGATAGGAGAATATATTTTGAAAATATTCAAAATAAGCAAATCTACCCTCAAATGAATGATTCCAATTAGCTAAAACAAATTTTGCATTCCTGCCCATTCTGGTACCATTTGACCAAATTAGTACAGTACGGAAACAATTCAATATTTTCTCAAGCTTATTATTCTAGCATAAACATATTTATGCTTAACTTGAAGTTCAGGGAGGGAATGTATAACAACAATAATAATAATATATGAAATACCGTGCATTCTATGACAAAGCATCTTAGAAATTAAAATGAGGGGGTGAAAGTGTATGTAGATTCCTCTGACCTGTTCACCTGTAAAAAAAAATCCTCATTCAATATTTCACAGGCTACGCAGCCCCATGCAGGAGGTTTAGCACTGCCTGGAGGAGAGGTGCGTCCCTCATCCACAGCACCACAGGCCTGCAAGAGTCCAGGGTGACATAGGTGTCACTGTGTTGCCGACAGCTCTGAGCCCTAGCCAACTAATAGCGCCTCACCTTCAGTGGTATTCAGAATTGGGGAACTCCAGTCACAGTTGGCTAGTGACATAGTCCATGTTGGACCTAAAAGTGAGTATTATGAAATGATTCAAGTGCTGATGGATATGCAAGATCTAATATGAGATCATTCCACAACCGTGGAGCAACAGAACAGCCAGCGTGGTCTCCGATGACTTTGAAACCCAGAGAAGGTCAGAGTGTGTAGGGAGATAACATCACTCAGGATCCAACCTGTTCCAACTATTAAATGCAAGAAATATTAAAAGAGAAATAACACTAACACTAACAAAGTTGTTTCCCCTTATTTTTATTTTTTTTCAGAAGCATTACTGAGCATCAGCCTCCACACAAAAGGGGAGGAGAGAAAAGCAGTGGTGGTGCAGCTGACTGTCTGATGCTCTTTGAAAGCAGACTTCAAGGGATGCTGTCCTTCCATGAGTAAAGAATGCACACATCTTATTTACGGGTCTTGGTGGATTTCTCCACTTGCCCAGATGTGTGGCAGGGCTATAGCAGGGCTTTTGAAACTCTAAATGTCAGGGCAGAGCCAGGAATATGCATATTATGCTGCCCTCCAACCCCATTTCCTTCTGTAAGAAAGGAACACAGAAAGTTTCTCAGCTAGGCATTCCTCTAAACACATGGGCTTCAAAACATAATGAGATTATATGTTGTAGTATATTCATCCCATGCTTAACTCCCCCTTTATTCTGTTTCTTATTTTTATGAGTCAACATACTGTACAAGTGAGAAGAACCATGACCTCAGCACAGTTTCCATGACGGTGAGCAGCCACAGTCCTGTCACTCACTCTGCTCATGGTTTTAAATGAAATATAAAGCTAGCCTAAAATACCACCGAATTGTTTATTTTCTGACAGATCTGATTTTTGGTCTGTTAACGCAATTCAGGTACTGCTTTTAATATATATGTCTCACAATATTATGGGATAATTATGATGTACTTTAACGTATAATCTAGAGTGTCAGTAAGGACTTTGATTTTTTTCTATAACAACATCCCAAAATTTCCACCATACCACGTTCCCACAGAAATTTAAACACACTTTGAAATAAGTATTACAGTTCAGAATGGCAATTAAAGCAATATGTTTTAAAGGGGTTCAGATTGCTTTTCATAATTTCAGTTTCAATGCTGCTTGCTTAGTTCTGGAAATGTGGCTTTAAACTGTTTTTTTTATGTCTCACTAACATGGTTACGGCCACATCAGAAATGCATAGACAAAATTCTCTTTGTCAACGATAAAGATTCAAAAGAACAAACTGCATTTCCTAAACCATTTTCTGCAAGTATTCATCATTGAAAAGAAGCTATGTGAGATGCAATTTAAATGACTAATATTATTAGGGGTGTCACTGGAGAGGATTTAAATTTTAATTTTATAGATTTAAAAAATCTGAATGTGTCAGTTGATCTCAAGTCTCACTTTTGAAAGAAATGGATGGTATAATTAGAATATTAAAAAGTATTTAACAATTGATCTCTACACAGCTCTCTTTGCCTTTTATTTTTTCTTAAGTACCAAAGTTTTCAAGATATTGCCACTCATTTCCTCCAGATGTCATCAGTCCTTGATCTATATGCTTAAAAGACAGGAGGCCAACTATGTTTTCGATTAAAGTCCACACTGCTCCTCAGCTCCCATAGCACTAGGCTGTCAATACTCTAGGAACCTTCTATATAGTGTACTGAGTACTGCACGATCTGCATTGGTATATTTAACGTTCATACAAATAGAAATGTACTGTATCAAAGGTGGATCTGATGAAAAACAGAGCCCTGCTGTCAGGGCACTGGGAAAGCAGAACCACTTGTGGCGGAGGGCTGAGTGATTCCAGGCTCCAGATGCACCTGAGCTTGCTTCCCTTGAGCCTCTCCCTAGCTGATCTACCAGCCTCCACCGGCAGAGTGCACACCTTTGAGCCAGACCCCACAGAAACCCAGAAGCGGACATTTACTTTGATTAGGACTGCATGAAAGTGTGGTGAAAGACCAAAAGAGAGAAGAGAATACAGTGTGTGACAAATATACTGTAGTACATCCTCAAAGCAATCCATGACAAACCTGATTTTTTTTTAGCTACTAAAAGGGATAGACCTGCCAAATTCAATAAGAAATATTCTATCACAAAAAAACTAATGAAATAAAGTTAATTTGTTGTGATCTTCCAGAATGATTTTCTAATCTTTTATTTTGCTCAATTGTCAAAACAGAAAAAAATCTATTTTACAAATGAGTGCTGAGGAATTGGACTGGGAAGAGGAAATACATTTACCTTAATTAAGAATTTAAATTGAGTTTAAATTAAAGTCTTATCTCTTTATTTATTTACTACCAAATTATTTAAAAAAAAACATGTCAGTGCTTCTAGTTAAAACTCAGGTTCATACTGTAAATAGTGCAATGAGCACTTTCTGTGTAAAAGTACAAAGCAGACATCTGAAATCTGAATAGAAGACAAAGCAAAAGCTAGTTAAATATGGTTAAGTTAATTAAAAAGCTCTCCTCTCACTTAAGCGAAGCTCTCAAGCATAGAAATACTAACACAGGTTCTTCATCTCAGCACTTTTCTCTATCGTACTGTTATCTCCACCACTTGTACCCCTATTCCCTGGTATTAAGTGACTTGCAAACAAAATTCACATATTTTAAGCCTATAATGTTCAAAACATTGGAGTGTATTAAGTAACTGCAGTTCAACTCTTACCCAGCAGGGGCCAGGATTGTTGATGCTGGCCTGCACTAAAACCTTCAGATGATAAGTTTCCAAGTGTAATGAAAGCACAAGACATGCATGCTTGCTGTGGAGCACAAAGAGTTAAAGAGCCAAATTACCTATCAACTAGGAGATCAGGTATTGTTTCATCTGTCCATCCATTTTCTAACCACTGTATCCAATACAGGTTCACAGATGAGCCAGAGCCTACCCTGGCAAGCAATTGGAACAAGGCAGGATATTCCCTGGATGGAACACCAGTCCATTGCAAGGGAGACACAAAGACAGAAACACACACTTTCACAAGGGCCAATTTTCCCAGAAGCCAATTAACCTACCAGGATGCCTTTGGACTGTGGGAGGAAGAGAAAGTACCTGGAGAAAACTCATGCAAACATCGGGAGAACATACAAAATTGAACCCAGGGCCCCATTGCTGTGAGGTAGTGGTGTCTGGTTAGCAATGCTCATCATGACAGATTAATAAATTTTAAAAAGTTAAAAACCTCATTCTCTCAACTTTGAGATATAAAGGTAAGAGGAGACGGGGTATGCCCTTAGGGAATCAAGTTAATTCCCTTGACGACAATGTTACCACCTTCTAGGCAAAGATAGAAGCCAAGCAAGACCTGGCCTTGTCAGTATTGGGATAGGAATCTTGCAAGCAACACCAAATTGTCACTGTAAGTGGTTTTGGTGGACGTGTAGGTGACTCTTTTCCCTACACACTAGAATTTCTAATCCAGTGCCCAAGTATAATGACCAGGGAAGCCATCCTATAAGAGGTGTCATTATTTGAATGAGATATCAAACTGAAGTCCTGATTATCATCAGTATTCTGGTTCATTTCCACTTTGAGCTTTTTTAAGATTTTGCCTGCCTAAAGTTTCCCCTTATTTCAATAGATGAAGCAATTTCTCACTGCTGGCACATAATGGTGGCTACCCATCAATGAGGTGGTGCTACACTTCAAAGTTTGATAAATGGATAATGTGGGTCCACTCCTACATGTTAACTGCTGTGGAATCCTTTAGGATAAAAAGTGCTAAATGAATGCAAGGAATTATTATCAACATGTTTTAACACTATCATTTAACATACTCTAAACATGAAAAAAATAGATCTGGAGAATGTCAGAGCAGCTGTCTAATAACAGATACCACCAAACCATAACTAGCAAGCATGCTACAGAACACTACAGCTCATTTCTGCAAAGGAAGTCTTTGTTTGAGTCATGTTAATTGTGTTCACAATCCATTTAGGAAAATGGGGGGTGCAGTCTACCTCATAAAAATATCCCAGTCCAATGTTCTTCACTAAAGTAGCATTCAATTACAGTATGCCACAGGTTATAATTTTGTGAAAATCTCATAATCCCTTTGCTAATTTGCTTATTTTTCAGTTAAAGGAACAGAAACTCATCCCCAGAGTTTGTGTACTGTCCATGTACAGATAAAGGGAAATAAAAGTCAGACTTTCAGAAGACTTTATTACATGGTACCGTACTTTGTTTCTCATATGGGCGTAATTAGGTTAATCTATGGAGTAAAAGCTATAGGGAAAAATTATGTCTATAGAGTATTTCGTCAGGCAGTATTCCATGTTATTCCAAGTTCCATGTTATTGGGTTTGAAATGTGTTTATTACTTGAATACAGCAAGATATCTACTATAGTTTTGTGTTATTTCAACAATGAGTAATGGTTTATCAGCTGTGATAATGGTGGTTCAGAAAGAACAGCAGACAGGTGGAGTTTCTCAGATCGCTATCTTCTCAAATTCAGATTTGGGGGCACTAGAGGAAGGAAAGGGTTAAAGAGACCTTGAGCAGACTGCAGGAGGAAGACATGTTAAACATTAGGAAGGTATTTCTCCATAAGAAGCCTGTACTTCCTGGTACCCCTCTTAGTAACAATTACACGAGCAGTGGAGGGGTCTGGTTATTCTCAAAAAAGGAATAAAAAAATTAAAGCGTCTGGCCAGCCCCCGAACAGCACAAAGGGAGAAGGTTTACATCCAAACCCTGGGCTGGATCCATGGGAGGTGCAGAACTGGCTACAGAAGCCAGCAGAGCTTGGCCTAGCCAGCTCAGAGGCCTGTGGAATAGCGAGCAAAGATCTGGATCAGTGGACCTGTTGAACTGAGCAAATCATAGTCTGTTCACTATCAGCAAGATGATATCATTATAGCAAAAAAGTCTTACCAACTTCTTCCTTCTAGTCTACTTTTTCCATCTTTTTATGCAATTAATGCTACACAAATTTGGAAACATTCTTTGTCTAGACTTTTACAGAGTTACTATGTCAATGCTGTACACAAGACAACGGTTATTACCGTTTCTATTATTACTCTGTAAATAAGGAGAAATGTTTGACAGTTTTAAGAGTCATCCTTTAGTCAGAGTTTGACTTTGTGAGCATGCTGACTGAAGTGATCCTCAGAGGTTCCATTAAACATAACCAACATTTATCAGTCGGTTACATCAGGAAAGATGTTAATATATTAATCCATCTAAAAAGGCAAAAAAAAAGAAACATGAGAAACCCTGGAAGCTTGATATTTAAACCAAATTCAGCATAGTACTCCCACCAAATGCGTTACAGATATACGGCTAACAGAGGCAAAATGTACTGTATTAATATACTGTAGCTTCATGTGAAACTGCCTTCTGAGCTTGCCTTCCTCAACTTCCCTCACCTCTGTAATTACAGACTGGCTCATCTTCAGTGGTGCCTCAGGGCCTCCCCAGGTGTTAGACATTGCAACCCCCCCACCCACACACCCTGTCTCTATTTGCTCTGTCTAACACGAAGGGACACATCTCTGCCACACACAACTTCCCTCACATTCAATTACGCTGCCATCTCATGAAAAGGGGTTTATGGACATGTCCTGTGAAGCTTCTACTGGAAATAAATAACAAATCCAATAAAACTGGTAACTCTATCACTGAACACTCCCCTCCCCTCCTACTCCATTCCTCCGTTCTTTTACGATTCAGTGTCAAACTAAGCATCTAATAAACCTGTCAAAAATCTATAACTGGATAGTATATCTGTTCAAGCTTTGCTTTAGTCTTCTTTTTCCCCCTGGCAGTTATTATTTTGCAGCCTCTGAGAAAGCTATTTCTTTGCATCCATGCAATAGTGGGAGGAAATGTAAGGCATTCTTGCTGACAAATACGCGGGGCTCCCCTTGCTAACAGTCCCCTTGAAGCTAGAGGCCTTTAGGAGCATGCCCCTGCAAGCAAGCTGGAGAGCACCAGAGCAGACCCCAGGACTGCTCCAGAGCCCAGCGCGGTGAGCTGCAGAGGCACAAGGAGAACGATTTTCACGCAGAGTGAGTTGCAAGTCTGAAAACTGTTAAACCAACTACATTTCAAAGCCTGTTCAGTTCAAAAAAGCAATGCAATACAATACATTGCCCTTTGATTTGGGGTCTAAAACAGCAACATATGGATGAGCAGCCTGTGGGAGGAAATAAAAGCAGAGCAAGAACAATATGCTGTCCTGTATGTTCTGTTGGACTGTAATCAATTTCTTCTAACTATATTTCTACATTGTTTGTATCACTGAATAACATTTGTGGAATTTATTTTCTTTTCAATACATATTGCACAGTACATAATATTTTGGTAATAGTAACAACATTGGATGAAGCCAACAGCCAAATGAATCAACAAAATCTAAAGCCAAGGGGGAACTGACAGGCAGATGAACATCAAAGGAGAAGGAACACATACATCCAGCATTAAAAAGAGGCATCGTTGGATCTGTAACAGACCTTGGCCAAGTCATCCAAGTGTGCTGAGGATGAATGTGTACAATGAAAACAAAAACATCAGATTTCAGGATAGAGTCAAATCAAATTAAGTTCTCTTAATGTCTCTGTAAATACAACAGACAGACTGTGATGACAAGGAGAGACAAGCCACAAGTTCAAACTATTGCAACTTGTCCATGAAATTCATTAATGTATAGCACCAAAGAAGAAATGCTTCGGTAAAAATCTGTTCTCACTGAAATTTGCAAGAACAATATTTTAAAGTATTGGTTTGCATAAACTGTTTTTACAATAACTGTGAAACATGAATGAAACTGGACATTCAGAAAATCCACATCTACTCCTTAATATGTATGCTCATTTCCAAGACAAATATTTCAGTGATTATGTAAACTTTCTGAAATGGAATGATTCTAAAAAAAGTTAGTAAAAAGCTTAATACAAAGGACTAATAATGCAAAATGGATATTTCAATATCACTGTTCGACAATATACTGAAGATGTAAATATCCATATCCTAAATGACTCTGTAGAGAAAGAAATATCACTTGCAAGGGAAAACAAGGAAACGTCCATCAGTGGAGGTATTATCTCAGACAATATACAACCCACTCAATGTGGATTGAGCTGCTACTGTTTAAGGACGCTGTGATAATCCACTAATCATCTCTGTTATTCCTCAGATAGTAGTTTTGTTTTATCAAAACCCCTTGAGAAAAGTTTTGTTTCTGCATATACTCTATATGGAAGCGAGAGGTGTCACACCAAGGCAATTCATTGGAAGAAGTCTACACAATAACTGGGGATAATGCAGGTTACTGCAAGCGAAATGAAAAACATTCTTGACTTCACATAGCACGGTGACAAGCCTAGGAAGGAGGTTTAGGGGGCCTGGCCAGTTCATGTGTGCCGTTTGATTGTTTAAAGGCCCACAATTACAGCAGGTACAGGTATGCCTAGAAACACAAGTTCTCCCTTTTACTTGAACACTTCATCTTTAAAGGAATGAACACAAAACATTGTAAATTATTATTTTGGTGGAAGAATTGTTTCTGCTTAGAACAAACTAGGGTACAGAATAAATGTTGAGTACTACTTATAATCTAACATTTATGTTTTTACTGAAAACAAAACATTCAAGGTATCGAGTACAGTATGAAGTTGAATATACATGTCTGCATTTGATTTTTTTGTTTTTCAAGTACTCAGTCAGGTGTCACAATGGGAAATAATTTGGCCACTTCTGACTGCTAACTAGAAAGCAGGTGTGCTAATGGTGGGCATGGTTTCTAGGGGTTTGGCTGGTTCACTCTGCTCCTGCAGTGATTGGTTGGTTTGAGTGTCAATCATAATACCAAGCTGATTTTTAGTTTTCATGGAATATAATGCATCTCTAAAATAGAAGTGGCCTGTGATGTAAAATTAGAAATAACAAGATCCAGCAGCATTAAATTAACGAAATAATACATTTTACTGCATGTTGTTTTTCTGAGCTGACTAATGTACAATATATTCTACCACTGAATCCCATAATTATGCTCTTATGATAGCAATTTTCTGCTGTAAATCATGAGCAGAAAGTAATCATAAAATGCGGACTGGTTTATATTACACCTTAAACTATGCACAGCATAAGCTATAGCAAAATTAGACCCTTTTTTATTTTATGGCATAATGCTAGTTTCAAATAAAATGAAACAAGAAGTGCATTCTGGGGCTGTAAAGCATTATGGAAAGATTTTGAAAGTTATTTCTATCCACATCTGAAGCCTGCTACACAATTGTTGATTGGCACTGCACCAGAATTTTAGGGACTCACTTTATGGGTACCTTTAAACTGATATAAGTTCAAAACCTGGAAAGACATGAAATTGGTTTAATTTGAATAATTAGGGAATAGAACAATGACAGCTGTAGTAAACCTTCAGGCTCTCAATGTGAATCACTTGCGTATGGGATAAGCCATGCGCATTCTGTAAACATCACAAGAGACAATATGAGAATAAATTCTGGATGAGTGCAAGAATGATGTCCTGTTACACATAAAATGGCAAGGATATTGAAGACATCTTCAAACATCAACTGTAGGCTTGAATACATCTTTCGGGATCCTTAAGATGAAGTTATGGAGTTAATTACAAAATAGAGAGCAAAAGAGCACTAAATGGAAGGAATGGCTACTTCTTGTATCTTTTTCTTATGTTTTTCATTTCACTTAGCTGGGTCATGTTATTCCCCACCAGGCACTGGTCTCCCCCAGCCTCTGTAGAGCAGAGAGCTCTTGTAGTATGCGTTCTGGTTCATTTTTAACACAGATCAAAAACTAGCCTTTGGGGGACACTGTTAGACAGGACAAAGGACTGTTTAGAGAAATTAATTGAAAACTTTTTACATTCCTTTTATGAAACCAAGATGAGTTTCCATAGTTCAGCGTATTTTTCAATCAAATAGAATCCAAAACACTACAGTGCCTTCAGTCTGTGATAGCTGAGTTAGAAAATCATTCTACATTGTTGGCATTCTACAGTTTGCAAATAGTAAGATTTTAACTGAACACTGGTAAATAGAGTGCTTTTAGTTTTTACATTCTCATTATTTTTCAGATCTATTGAAATTTAAACTTTCATGTTATAAACTACACTGTAAAATGTAAATGAACATAAGTAAAAATCTCCAAAACAATGTACAGTATAGCCTGAATAGTTTAGGTTTCGGTGGACAGTGGACACGGACATTCCATGATCCTGGGTAACAGATTTCTAGAACTTACAGAGCTCTCAAACAACTGGAAAGCCTGGACTCCACCTATATTATTACTTCATATTATATCACAACCAGAGTTTCAAGTCAAGTCAATTTCATCCACTCTGTCTGAAATCTGTGATGATTTACTGTCCTAAAATAATTTTTTTAAAATCAGCAAAAACATGCCTTTGCCAATTCCATTTGCCAAAATGACTGCCAGAAATTGATTAATTGTTTCATCACACAAGGGACACTGATGGCTTGTAAGCTTTGGAAAAATGTGTTACTGCTTACTGGATGACCCTTATAATCTCCATAGCGACTTCTCAATGATACTGCCTGAGTCTGCCACCTGCTGAGAGAGGGATGTGTTACACAGCTGTACTGAGTTTTAAAGCATAGAGTTCCTGTCTACTGGGCAAGTTGTAATGGGCCTTGAGGCATTACTGAGGATATCCTTGGATGAGATAAAGACCCTATAAAGTCACTGAAGCATTGGCTGATGCATTCACACTTTGACAATTCAGCAATACAGTATTAAGACCAGCATGACTTCTGTAGGTACCACTATTAATAATACAGTGCTCTAGAAGTACCATGCTTGTATTAAGACACCTAGAACATCCATCCATCCATTTTTTTAACTGCTTCATCCAATACAGTGTCGTGGGAGAGCCAGATCCCATTTCTGCAAGCAACAGGATCAAGGCAGGGTACATCCTCAGCAGGACGCCAATCCAGCACAGGGCACACACCAACACAAACGCATACATTCACACCAAGTCTAGTTTTCCCTGAAGCCAATTCACCTACCAGTATGTCTTTGGACTGTGGGAAGAAACTGGAGCACTTGGAGGAAACCCACTTGAACATGGGAAGAACATCCACGCAGATAGGACCCCGAGTCCGTAACTGAACTCAGGGCCCCGGCACTGAGAGGCAGCAATGCTAAAAACTGCGCCGATGTGCCTCTGCACCTACAGCAGTTCTCTTTTCTCTTTTCTATTCACTTCTCATTAGGAATTTAGAAGCTTCATTTTCACAATTCATTTTTGTCATATCTGGGCTTTAATCTGAGTCATTTATATTTTCTAACTATGCTTCTCTTCAGTCTAAGGTAAAGGATTTTTAATAGAATTATTTCTGGTCTGTACTGCTGTGTAAGTCTATTATATTTACTCTGCACTCCTGTTTTGTCAATCAAAAGCCTTCTTTCCACCATGTAGATATCTTTGATTTAGATGCATTTTCTTATCGAATTCCTGCCTTGCCAAACTCTGACTTAGAAAAATCCTCTCCACGTTTAGATCCTCAACAACCTGTGTGGAACAGAGGACATGACCCATGGCACAATTAACCCATCCTTCAGTTCCACTTCATGTTTCATCCTTTTCCAGGGCCAGTGTTTTCGCTCCATTTGCACCCACCTAACACGTAATGCTTTGTTTCCAAGACTATATTACAATTAAGAGATACCCTACATCTTCAGTGGATGCTAGGGTGCACAGAAAATGAGTTACTTGACCCATGTCTTTAAAATATCATCTTATTTTGAATACTTTAATTTGGAGAAATTCGAGGTAGTCATATTGTGTATTACATACTGTACAGATGAATAAACAGTACAAAGTTGCACAGATTTGAAATACATTAATGGTCCAGAAATATCAATTGAACAAACCTAGTATCAAGCTATGTTTCAGTAAAATAGTGAAGGGAGCAAGGTGAGGCAGTTTTCAGTTATCTCTGGGAAGTTCCCCCCCTTTCTCTCTTAAAAGCTACAAAAGATGCCAGTGCCAAAACCTCTCCTTTTTTGCTTCAGGTTTTTTTGTTCAAGGTTTAGTCATGCCTTTTCAATTTAATAACACAAAACACTTGGAATAATTTGGCTGTTCATGGGTTAAAAGACAAAAACTTTACAACTTCTGCCAATACCATCAGGCAATGACAGCCTTTTCAGTGCTGGATTAACATGCACATTCTTCACACAAGAGCTGAAAAACAGTGCAGAAGCAATGGACTGACTAATTCTTTTCAACTTAATGCAAAAAAATACCTGGAAATTTTGCTGAAAGTGAAACTAAATAGGTATGTTTGCACAAATTAATTTTAAATACAGATTCTTCAGACAGTTTGTTATGTTGTGAATTTTAGTTCTGATAATAAATAATGAGGATAATTTCACCTTTGGAAGAAAATTGTAAAGTATACATTTTTATTTGCACTGCTTGCAACTTTAAAACAGACATTATAGTTTTTGTGTGTGGACCAAGTGAAAATACAAAATCTCTGACTTTCCTGGTTGGAGTGAAAAAAAAAGACTTCAGCAAAACAAATAGCAGACTCTGAAATAGTCTGACTTCTTGAGAATTAATTCCTTTAAAGCACCTGAGCAGTTGCCCTGGATGGACATTCTAGCATTAAACTGGTTCATGTTAAGCAATGAACCCTTCCAGTTTGTGATTGTCACAATAAATGTAAACAAAACTTGTCTTTGGTGTTCATTGTCTACAGTAAAGTGTAGAGCTTGCACTACAAAATTCTGTAAATAAAGGAAATAAAAAAATGTTAAAAGTGACTGATTCTGTCATGGTTTATACCTAACTTGAAATGGAAATATGGTTTTCATAGACTCCCACTGCCTGTGGTGATCCAAACATGCAATTAACTACATACTGTACAACCTAAATATATTTATGTTTACAAGCAACACATTTCATATGTACTTCCCTTTGAAAGGGCATGTTTCATTCTGGGAAATGGTCAAGTCAAAATCAGTTTTGTATTGAAAAGAATGCTAAAAATGTGAGCACCTGTTTTTAATTTCATTAAATGGCTGTGTGGGGCTTGCATTGTGTGTGATGTGACGTGTGTGGCATTCTGTTAGTGCTGTGCTGCCAGGCAGAAGGAAATGTGACTGAATGATACGTTAACATCTCAGTGCACACTCCTGTGTATATACATACACACACATTTCTATACACAAATCAGTCTTCCCCAGAGACCCAGCCTCATGCTGACACATAATTCCAGAGTGAAAGAGTGTCTTTGGTTTTCCAGATAGTGCTAATAGTCTCTATGGGTGCCCATTAGGATTAGCCCTTTTGTATAAACTATTGCAAAAAGAAAATATGTAGTAAGAAAAAAGGTGACAATTTCAATCTTACATTAAAAGAAATAAATCAGAAATATAACTTTTAAATAAAACTACAGTACAGTGCACAAATCCAGAGAATGTATGGTTCCTTTAGGCAGCTCTTGTTTATAGCTACACATGTCTCTATAAAAGATTACAAAATGAAAAAGAAAAATTGGTATAACCTCAAAAATTCTTGTGGACAACTGTACATACATAAAATATTTATGTGCTGCTAAATCTTTTAAGAACATACTTAATATCCCTTAATTTTCTTTTTTTCCCAGATGTAAGCACCCTTAGTTAATTTACTTCATTGTGTGTTTGAAGCTTAATATAAAACAGTTATTTTTGTACTATCTGAAAGATATACAGTAAAGCCAATATTATGACAATGCTGACAGCTTTGACTAGCTGCATTTGTTTGAGATTCCAATGGTCTGCATTAGAATGACATGGAAAAATATGTTGCATCCTGAATCTGTTTGACTTGATTTATTTTGTGCTAAGTAATGAAATCTTTGTGTGGAAAATACAATAGTGGTTTAAGAAGAAGTATTTGGTAGCAGAACTGTATTGCTATCCTAATGTCCAGACTGGCAGATGGCAAATCTACAGTATTTTCTATCCAGGGTGAAAAACAACTGTTCTGAATAGAAGATACTAATTTCAAATTAAACAAGAGCTCTGTTTGTGAATTACAGTCTACTCTTCTTAGAACAGCTGCATTTTTTCTTTAACTTGCAAGTGGATAATGTGTAACATGCATTCAAATGCTTCCCTCTTTAACTTAAAGCAAAACAGGCAACACAGGGGCAGCACAGTGGCACAATAGTTAGCATTGTTGCCTTGTAGTGCTGGGCCTCTGGGTTCAGCTCTGGACCTGAGGTGCTATCTGTGTGGGGTTTGTATGTACTCCCTGTGTTCACATGGTTTTCCTCCAGGTGCTCCGTTTTCCCTCCACAGTCCAAAGACATAGTGATAGCTTAATTGGCTCTGGGAAAATTGTGCTTGGTGTGAGTGTGTGTATGCTCTGTGATGGACTGGTGTCCTGTCCAGAATATACCCTGCTGTGGGGCTGCTGCTTGCAGGGAGAAGGTCTTGCTCCCCAATAACCCTGTGTTGGAGAAAGCAGTCAGAAAATGGGTGGGTGGATACAAATACAGAAAGAAATTAACTAATGTAGAAGTACTGTATGCAATATTATATATTCTAAATATTTTGAACTCATGGTTACAGAATTATTTATGCACCATTTCTGATTTCCTGTGTGACTTTACCTTTCAAAACTATAAATGAATTATAGTTAATTCATATACAGTATTAATTAATATATGAATTATATTACTTTACTTAAACTAAAGAATAGTTCAGTTTCATGTCCACTTGTCTGGATTATTACTACAGTATTTTTCTTAGAACAATTATAATATCAGTGGTTATAAAGTAATATTAAATTACCAATAACATTTCAGCATCGCTTAGTTATAAAAATAGAAATATGTCTCTGAGGTCTGGGAAGGGCTAGCGACATGTAAGCTATATCTTATACAATGAGAGTGCATCATTGTTATACATGAAGGCTGTGATTAAAGAGTCTCTTCTGAATTATAAATCTTAGCAAGCACACAGCATTTTTGTTACTGTGATGATTATTATTGTCTCCAGGCACTCACATTTTGCTCATCAGAGATCTGTCATGCTGTCATGTTCAAACAGCCTGCCTCTGGACCCTTAGAATACCAGAAAGTATTAAAACCTGGTCTTCATTCTCCTGCTTTAATGCTATAATTGCACTGGGATTGCTCTGTCATTTTAAAAATGTTGTAATTAAGCGTAACGGCAGTCAACACAGTGAGCTGAAGATAACCCTGGGCTCTTAATGTCTAGCATAGTGGGCTACCTACAAAAACATCTTACATCAAATAACGGACATTCTTTATTTCTTACAGATGTGATGGATGGGTTTTTTGGTCCTGAGTTCTGCCAGACTGCATGACAATTTGCAGAATTGGTAAGATGTGGTAAGATTTACAGGTGACATTCCAGAAATTTAGCCCCGGGCTCCAACTATTTGTTCTGTAACACTGTCGTCAGTCAAGTGACTATTTTAAATAAGGTCTTTCATATTCTAAAAAGGAGAATTCAAAATATTAAATTTATAACTTACATCAACTTTCTTACATTGAATCAGAGCTTTACTCTCCAACAAATGTAGTACTAACATAGTCTTGTTGATCTCTTTAGCCAACTTAAAAGAATTCATCTCTGCTTCATAAAAGGTTACAAATGAAAAAGGCCATTCAGGCCCATCTAGCCCATTTGGTAGTTAGTAGCTAATTGTTCCAGCATCTCAAGCAGCTGTTTCTTGAAAGAAATCAGGGTATTGTATCTAATATTTTTCTAATTGATTTGTTTAACCTTTTGGGATACAGATTTTAGAATTAGATCTACTCATTCAGATAAATCTGTTTTGTCCTTCAAGCAAATTTGGCTAAAACTGCTACCATCCGTTCTCCATTGATTCCATATTTATTGTGTCCCATTCTTAATCTCTTAAACTCCATCTCATTTTTCAAAGTCTGATTTTTCTGAAATTGTAAGTTTTGGATTTGGACTCAACATGTACAGTTTTAGAGTGCTTTCAAGAACATAATGTTATGATCACAGGTCCCATTGCTTACCTTCTTTGCCTTCCTCCTCTCCAATCTTGTATTCCTATGTTTGTATTTTTTAATATTGTAGATGTCTTTGGGCATTTGTGAATCTAGGGTCAGATTCCCAAGCTCCCAATTTCACTTCTTCATTTCCCTATGCTCATCTCTGGCTTGACATATACTGTATGCTGTATAAGACACATTGCATTTAAAAATGATCTATCAAACAGGGGTACTAAGGCAGAACTTACAGTACATGTTGCACTACATCCTATAAGCAAAACTGTAAAGGGAATCTATCCCTGTTGGGAAAAAAAAGTAATTGCACTTACAGTTTTTACAACACACATTATAGTCAACATAAAAATATACAAATTAGCATTTATTCTTTGAAACCAGATAAATAATTATTACAATGATTTAACTGTATAAAAAAAAATATTAAATTATATAACTCAGGGATAAAAATAATTATTTAACTCATGGGTTAACCATTTGCAGACAGAGCTTAAGTCCTATTGTTCAACTCACAGGTCTTTTGTTTCTGATTCTAGAGCTAATTAACTGAACATGCTCTGGAGGTAAAGTGTTGATAACCCCCATCTTCTCTCTAGACATTGGAATGACTCACTGCTGCGGATTGATCACAGGACTATGACCTAGGACCAATGACTGCAAAACACTTCAAGGAATATTCAATTACAATTGTACACTCTGCAAAAAACTTCACTTCCTTCAGCCCTGTCACTGGTTGGGAATTGATGTTGGATACAGTTATGACAAACACTTGCTGGATACTACCTTGGTCTTCGATACCAGTATCATGGGCTGCAGAACCACTGAAAGCCCTGATGTCAAGCAGCCTCTCACATTCTCCAAAGGGACAGTCATTTAAGTCTGAATAGGCTGTTGTGCAATAGTTTAAACACAACACAACCCCCCCCCCCATTCCCACCTTAAAATGTAAACTATTTTGTATGCAACTTTTATATATCAGGGTTTATATATTCAATATTTTTAATGTTATATAATATTTTAGCATGGGTGTTACATCACAATGAGCATTATTGATTTATTCTAAACCACCTTGCTTTGACACCCTCATTGGATAACAGCATCATACTCTCTAGACTATGGTCATAAACAGAAGCTATGCCCTTGTTATAAGGCAACTAAACCCTGGACAAGCTAAAGCTCTGCCCTTAACAGGCTGTGGTAATGCCCTGCCAATTGAGCTATGCCCCATAGGGTGCCCTGTGTAATGAACAGGCCTCTGTTATAACGGGCTCTGACAGATCTGGGTTTGCGTGGTGCCTGCAGCACCACAACGCACGTTGTTCCCAGATGTTTTCCAAGTGCAGCAGATTTTACCTCAAACCTTTACCTCAAACATGTCTTCCAAAGATGTGAGCCATTGAAACATTCATCTTCATTGTTAACATGGGGAATGGTAAAAAACACACTTGCTGAACAGTAAGTCCTATGGAACCAGGTAACCCACACAAACAAGGGAAAACATCCAGACTCTACACAGATACTGTAGCTCCACAGGTCCAGAACTGAATCCCATTGTGCAGCCCATGAACAGGGACCTCTTCTGCAACACTGTACACTATGTTTCAGGAAATTCAGTTATGTAAGATGACAAAACATGATTTTTGTGAAATGGAAATCATGGACAGTTTATCTTAACTTATTAAGATAAGCTTAACGATTAGCTTATCGTGTAGCAGAAAACAAGGAGCAAGGGATAGAGATATCATTTTCAGGATAACCAGGGGAAGGCATTGGTCCACGCTCTGAAGACTGGGCTTCAGCCACCCTCTGGTTAATGAAAGCCCTCAGCAATTACTTCCTTTCTTTCAGAGGATGTCTGTGTTTTCAAAGCTGAGAGAGCAATGACTAAGAACTAATTTTGGAAGGAAAGCTCTTTTTCCCCACTTAGGATGGTCATTTGTTTTTTTCACATTTCCAGTTTTTCAAAGCTTGGTTTCCTTTGAAACCTAAAGGACCTCCATCATTTTACACAGTAATAAGCATCACATTAATGCAATTGGGCAAGCTTTCATACAGATGTGCAATAATAAGTCTCAAAGCTATCCAAGTAAAAAAAGAAGAAATAACAGCCTGCTTCAACCTGCACTCTCAGATTAAAAATCAGATGTATTCTAACAATTTCACTGTAGAACATGCTATTCAGGTGTATGATCTGTATATATTTCTCCTCTCAATTTTATGGTAACTTGTAAACTTCCCATGTGACTACAAATAATACTTACAAAGCTGAAACATAATAAGTTGAGGATAATAAACAGTTGAGAGAACAACAAAGCTGGAGGCTGTTCATTCTTGTCCTCACAAAGGTAAGAGAACGGAAGGCTTTATGGAATGAAAAGGTATCCTCAGAAAATTACTCAGAGAGCTGGGCTCTCAGAGGATGTTTCCCAATAACCATTCATTTTGTAATAAGGTGGCAACACCCAAACTGTGCTTAATGTGTACTTAAACTCTTTTCTTACACTCCTGCACTCAATTCTAAAGAGGAAATCACCAAAGGTCATGGAATGACATTGATTCACTAATCATATTTTTATTTCAGAAACTGTTTTAGAGTTGTAAGGAATGAAACTTACAGGACATGAAACATGGTGAGGTTATATTATTAGAGTTAAAGCAGACTGATCCTAATTTGTTGATTCAAGAACTTTTGTACTCTAACATATCTAAGGTTTTCTTAGGCACTTTCAAAATAAGTTACTGTAGAAAAATATAATTACACTAAGCAAACCTAAATCAAAAATCACTTGAAAAAGCATAGGTAAATAAACTAGATACATACATATACTGTACTTTAAACACAGATTGGCTAATGCTTGTGAAAAACTAAGATTTACTCATGTTTTTCACATTGGTCAGCAAGTCTAAAACAGACATCCCAATCTGGGTTTTTTTTTTGTTCACACTCATGTCAGTGATATTAGGATCAACTCACTTGGGATTTGCAGAAATTTGGCCAGTGCCATTATTTCTCCAGTACACGCTCTGATCACTCTTGCCTATTAAAGAAGTGGTTGAGCCAGGAAATATGGATAACCTAGGTGGTAATGAGGAGCGAGCTCAGAAGTCTTGCTAAACTTTTTCAGAGGGCAGAAAGGCTGCAACAGCCTATTTAAACCTTTGGCTTTCTGATGTACCATGTTAGGGCTGGAAGCAGTATACACATCTGGTCCTACTTAGAAGTGTCAGATCCTGTCAGTCAAGTTCAAGATTAAAAAGGACCAGGAAAAAGGTTTCTTTTGGCTTCTTTCTCCCAGAAACATTCAGAGTGCAACCTTTGTCTCCCCCTCACTCCCCTCTTGTATAAAGCATCAGCCCTTGTAACATACCACAGAAAATTCAATTTTACTTTTCTGTTCCATGCTTCCTAGACCAGAACTAATTTAATTATGTACTTATATACTTATTAAAAACAATTCAAGGAAAATACAATGTTTTTTTCCTGTCCTACAAAATATAATATTCATGTTGTGTGGAATGCAGGTGGTTAATTAAAATACTGGTATATATTTTTCTGTACAAAGAGCTGTCTGTTTGATAGTGCTCTCTTCAGACAAGCATGAAGTCAGAAGTCTGAAATATTATCTTAATTATATTATATTCAGTAAATTAGGTTTTAACTTGACAGAAGGAGTGATGTTATTTGAGGAAGCACCATTATTTGACATTAAAGCTTTATTTCTTTAAGTAGAGTAGGCTGCATAACTATAGTTGCAATAAAGAGTTTACCCCCTAGGAATGTGAACATGCACTGATGACAATTGCTAAACAGTAGCAATGCTTAATATACTTTATTCAAGGCAATGACAACCCTTAGGCACCTAGATGCTATGAATTTGATGGCAGATTGTGTGTGTACTGGCCTATTGACTTTTTGATACCAACTGCTCTGAAGCGTCTGCTTTAAATACAGAAAGGTATGGTATGACAAAAAAGTCATAATAAAACTATTTGTGCACACACAGGGGAACATTTCAATTGTCTCAAGGGTGTTCCATAAGTTAAAGAGTAAGCTTATGTTTTATTGTGTTTTGAAATCTGTCAGGTATTTTCTCTTAAAAACAAACAAAACTTGTTAAATATTCTTGCATTACAGCCCTTTATGCTCTTCCCTTATGTTTTTGATTAGATGTAATTCGAAGAAATGCAGGGATGCTTTTTTAGAAAATAAATTTTAGCACTCACTTGGCTATACTCAGGGAAGCAAGCCATTTTGCAGCGTGACCACTCAGTCTTTTCACTCATCTTGCAGCTTGGAAATGTACCCAAGAAATACTCTTGAAAAGAAACTAAAACAACATTCCAATTTCAAAGAGACATTTGCATCTGACAGGATTTCTTGTGTTGAACAAAAACACTTTTATTTAAAAAAATGTAATTCAGTTTAAAGTCATCAGTTGCAGCCAATTCTGGCAATTGTTACTAACTTATAAAACTTATAAAAAGAAAGATACTGTATGGGATTATGATGAAACTGCAAAGTACTGTATGACTATCTGTTCTTTAATAAACAGCTCTCAATGTGTAATGAATTATTGATTGATGTATACATACTGCACTACTGTATTGTTATTATCCCACAAACACATTGACCCACAGACCAGTCCCTAAGCCCAATATAAAATGGCATCTTCCTGCTGGGTAGAAAGGAGAAATGCCGACAAACAAAAAGCTGTCATGAAGGGACTTGTTTGTAATTTGAGATTGGCAAAACCATTAAAGTTTTTTACTTAATCCAGGCCTAAAATATCACAGAATGCTTTATAAAATCTTCTTTCCAAGAGAACACTCCCTGCACTCCCAGGAAATCTAACATTTTCTCTATGTTATTTATTAGGAATTTGGCAAATTAGCCTTAGATTTTTCACAAACCAACATATATCTGGTCATTTGTTCTCAAATATTCATTTGTACTATATCTTGTCAGTACTGTTTCTTCCTGTATTGTATAGCCAAACTTAGTCCCTCCAAAAAATGTTTATCATTTAAGTTTTACAGCTCAACTGATCCCTTTTTTATTACTAGAAATAATACTCTCTCTGGCCCATTTCTCCAAACACAAATTGTGACCAATTTTGCTTTTTTGGCTTTTACTTCTGAAACTCAGCAATAATTTAACATTCTTTCATCTGCTTATATAGCCAGTGGAAACAAATTGACAACTAGTGAATGGATTTTCATAAGTCTAACAAACCAATTTTGTACTTTTGTACCTTGAGACATTACAGCTTTAAAAATTAAATCTACATTCAAATTAAATCCATACTAATGACGCTGTACAAAAAAAATCTCAAAGATAACAGCAGAATAAATACTAGCAGAACTAGACCAAGATAAAAAATATGATACTGTTGTGCCCAAGGCTTTAAACCTGTCTTAGTTCAGATACCCCTTGATTTTCAATGTCCTGTCTGGAAATAGTGCTGTACCAGAGGAGTGATATCTTCTGTTTTTAATAAGAAACATCTCCAGTAAATAATAAAAGACTCTTAATTCAATCTAGAATCTTTTTATTAACTCCAGCTTTTCCAGAAACAGTACCTTTGTTTTAAATTCACTGGTTGTGCCTGAAAATGGAAAATAAGTTCACTTGATACAATATTATTCTCATCCTGGTCAGGCTGCATGTAAATAGAGTGTTATGTGACACTTCATAGTTGAAATCTGGCCCTTAAACAGCTCATGTTTTCGGCTAGTGTTTTGGTTTTCAATAACAGCTTAATTTAATAATTTATAGATTACATTATTCAGCATGATTTTGACTACCTCTATTCATAGAGTGCAACCTTACAATCTATTAAAAGGCATTTGTTATTAAGGCAGTTATTAATAATCGACACTTGTTTTTTAACTTTTATTTACTGAAAATTACATCCACATAATCAGATTTGATCAGCTACTAAACTATATTATTTAAAAGTTGAATTCTCAATAAAATTCCAATATTCAATCAAACACACACTTGACGATTGTTGAACAAAACAATCACACCAGGGATTATGCTTTTTATGAAGTGGAGAGTATTTACCAGGGATATGTGAAAGATGAAAGTGCTAAATATTCATCTTCTTTTAAGATAGCTATGATAGCAGGATAATTGTGTTAAACTAGGTGGAAAATAGTTTCAGTCCTATTGTAGACAATTAAGTTCAGACATTTGTCACACTAGACCAAAAGAGTTTAAGTGTTTATTTGATGCTTATTTTTAAGATGGGTCTACATTAACAGAGTTGTACCCCACTAACTCTCCCTTTGCTAGAAAGGAGGTGAGATGAGGGGAGGGGAGGGGGCAGTGGTGGATTGTTAAATACACTGAAGAACATACTTCGGTGTCAACTTATAAAAAGTTCCAATTTCTCAATTTTGTTATGTATATACTATATACACACTTCCTGCTTGGTTTTCTTCACATTGATATCTTTTATACATCTTTACTGTGATAAAAAGGTTTTATACTTCCTCTCATCATGAAAGGCACATACTGTATAAAACTACTGCTACAGTACATTTTGTTCCTTTAGCTCTGTTAAAAATAATGGAAAGGTTAGAAATGAGAGAAAAATCCTTCAGCCACTCTTGTTTAGTTAGTAGCTTAGTGTCTGAGGATCTCCTCTAACCATTTTCTTATGGGTCCCAGTGAAACAGTTTCAGCAAAGCAAAAAAGGCTTTGGGCAAATTGTAAAGAGTATAGAGAAGGGCATGCAATGTAAATTTTGCAAATGAATTTTGTATCATAGTTCATTTTCCTTAAAATACAAGGCTCTCATCTGTACAATTTATTAATCCGAGGTGGAAATCGTGGCTGATTTAAAACTCATGTTGGTCCAGTTACTCAGGATACTCAGGATGTTCCTCAAGGTTCTGTGCTGGGACCTTTACTATTTAGTATTGACATGTTGCTTCTTGGTCAGAGTATTTGACACTAAGGTTTTACATCTTTGCTAAAGCCGTATAATTCCCTTGTAGACCAAGTCAGACATTGCTGCGGTATTTGAACTTTTCAATCATTTATCAAATAGTCAGATGGAACGTCTTTGAGCAAAACTGTTACTGTATACGTTTGAGCTTGCACTCCCAGCATTAGTGTCACAAAGTTGGTGACTTCAGTGTTGCTGTTGACAGTACTGAAATCAAACCTTAGATGGAAGATAGAAGTCTTGTTGTTACTTTTGAACCTGTTTCATTTTGCAGTGCATGTTGGGAAAATCATAAGGGTATTGTTCTTTCAAACTGCATAACATTGCTTGGAGAAAGCCCTTCCTCTGCCTA